>NW_027591411.1:0-91047 GCF_964213995.1 Mustelus asterias | reverse complement strand
CGCTCCCTCCCTCCCTATCTCTGTAACCTCCTCCAGCCCCTACAATCCTCACCCTCCTGTTCAAATCCCTCCCTCCCTCCCTCTCTATCTCTGTAACCTCCTCCAGCCCCTACAATTCTCATCCTCCTGTTCAAATCCCTCCCTCGCTCCCTCCCTATCTCTGTAACCTCCTCCAGCCCCTACAATCCTCACCCTCCTGTTCAAATCCCTCCCTCGCTCCCTCCCTCCCTATCTCTGTAACCTCCTCCAGCCCCTACAATTCTCATCGTCCTGTTCAAATCCCTCGCCCCCTCCCTCCCTATCTCTGTAACCTCCTCCAGCCCCTACAATCCTCATCCTCCTGTTCAAATCCCTCCCTCGCTCCCTCCCTCCCTATCTCTGTAACCTCCTCCAGCCCCGACAATCCTCATCCTCCTGTTCAAATCCCTCCCTCGCTCCCTCCCTCCCTATCTCTGTAACCTCCTCCAGTCCCTACAATTCTCACCCTCCTGTTCAAATCCCTCCCTCGCTCCCTCCCTATCTCTGTAACCTCCTCCAGCTCCTACAATTCTCATCCTCCTGTTCAAATCCCTCCCTCGCTCCCTCCCTCCCTATCTCTGTAACCTCCTCCAGCCCCTACAATCCTCACCCTCCTGTTCAAATCCCTCCCTCCCTCCCTCTCTATCTCTGTAACCTCCTCCAGCCCCTACAATTCTCATCCTCCTGTTCAAATCCCTCCCTCGCTCCCTCCCTATCTCTGTAACCTCCTCCAGCCCCTACAATCCTCACCCTCCTGTTCAAATCCCTCCCTCGCTCCCTCCCTCCCTATCTCTGTAACCTCCTCCAGCCCCTACAATTCTCATCGTCCTGTTCAAATCCCTCGCCCCCTCCCTCCCTATCTCTGTAACCTCCTCCAGCCCCTACAATCCTCATCCTCCTGTTCAAATCCCTCCCTCGCTCCCTCCCTCCCTATCTCTGTAACCTCCTCCAGCCCCTACAATTCTCATCGTCCTGTTCAAATCCCTCGCCCCCTCCCTCCCTATCTCTGTAACCTCCTCCAGCCCCTACAATCCTCATCCTCCTGTTCAAATCCCTCCCTCGCTCCCTCCCTCCCTATCTCTGTAACCTCCTCCAGCCCCTACAATTCTCATCCTCCTGTTCAAATCCCTCCCACGCTCCCTCCCTCCCTATCTCTGTAACCTCCTCCAGCCCCTACAATCCTCACCCTCCTGTTCAAATCCCTCCCTCGCTCCCTCCCTATCTCTGTAACCTCCTCCAGCCCCTACAATTCTCATCCTCCTGTTCAAATCCCTCCCTCGCTCCCTCCCTATCTCTGTAACCTCCTCCAGCCCCTACAATTCTCATCCTCCTGTTCAAATCCCTCCCTCGCTCCCTCCCTCCCTATCTCTGTAACCTCCTCCAGTCCCTACAATCCTCACCCTCCTGTTCAAATCCCTCCCTCGCTCCCTCCCTCCCTATCTCTGTAACCTCCTCCAGTCCCTACAATCCTCACCCTCCTGTTCAAATCCCTCCCTCGCTCCCTCCCTCCCTATCTCTGTAACCTCCTCCAGCCCCTACAATCCTCACCCTCCTGTTCAAATCCCTCCCTCGCTCCCTCCCTCCTTATCTCTGTAACCTCCTCCAGCCCCTACAATTCTCATCCTCCTGTTCAAATCCCTCCCTCGCTCCCTCCCTCCCTATCTCTGTAACCTCCTCCAGTCCCTACAATCCTCATCCTCCTGTTCAAATCCCTCCCTCGCTCCCTCCCTCCCTATCTCTGTAACCTCCTCCAGCCCCTACAATCCTCACCCTCCTGTTCAAATCCCTCCCTCGCTCCCTCCCTATCTCTGTAACCTCCTCCAGCCCCTACAATTCTCATCCTCCTGTTCAAATCCCTCCCTCCCTCCCTATCTCTGTAACCTCCTCCAGCCCCTACAATCCTCACCCTCCTGTTCAAATCCCTCCCTAGCTCTGTAACCTCCTCCAGCCCCTACAATTCTCATCCTCCTGTTCAAATCCCTCCCTCGCTCCCTCCCTATCTCTGTAACCTCCTCCAGCCCCTACAATCCTCACCCTCCTGTTCAAATCCCTCCCTATCTCTGTAACCTCCTCCAGCCCCTACAATCCTCACCCTCCTGTTCAAATCCCTCCCTCGCTCCCTCCCTCCCTATCTCTGTAACCTCCTCCAGCCCCTACAATCCTCATCCTCCTGTTCAAATCCCTCCCTCGCTCCCTCCCTCCCTATCTCTGTAACCTCCTCCAGCCCCTACAATCCTCATCCTCCTGTTCAAATCCCTCCCTCCCTCCCTCCCTATCTCTGTAACCTCCTCCAGCTCCTACAATTCTCATCCTCCTGTTCAAATCCCTCCCTCGCTCCCTCCCTCCCTATCTCTGTAACCTCCTCCAGCCCCTACAATTCTCATCCTCCTGTTCAAATCCCTCCCTCGCTCCCTCCCTCCCTATCTCTGTAACCTCCTCCAGCCCCTACAATCCTCACCCTCCTGTTCAAATCCCTCCCTCGCTCCCTCCCTCCCTATCTCTGTAACCTCCTCCAGCCCCTACAATTCTCATCCTCCTGTTCAAATCCCTCCCTCGCTCCCTCCCTATCTCTGTAACCTCCTCCAGCCCCTACAATTCTCACCCTCCTGTTCAATCCCTCCCTCGCCCCCTCCCTCCCTATCTCTGTAACCTCCTCCAGCCCCTACAATTCTCACCCTCCTGTTCAATCCCTCCCTCGCCCCCTCCCTCCCTATCTCTGTAACCTCCTCCAGCCCCTACAATTCTCATCCTCCTGTTCAAATCCCTCCCTCGCTCCCTCCCTCCCTATCTCTGTAACCTCCTCCAGCCCCGACAATTCTCATCCTCCTGTTCAAATCCCTCCCTCGCTCCCTCCCTATCTCTGTAACCTCCTCCAGCCCCTACAATCCTCATCCTCCTGTTCAAATCCCTCCCTCGCTCCCTCCCTCCCTATCTCTGTAACCTCCTCCAGCCCCTACAATTCTCATCCTCCTGTTCAAATCCCTCCCTCATTCCCTCCCTATCTCTGTAACCTCCTCCAGCCCCTACAATTCTCATCCTCCTGTTCAAATCCCTCCCTCATTCCCTCCCTATCTCTGTAACCTCCTCCAGCCCCTACAATTCTCATCCTCCTGTTCAAATCCCTCCCTCGCTCCCTCCCTCCCTATCACTGTAACCTCCTCCAGCCCCTACAATCCTCACCCTCCTGTTCAAATCCCTCCCTCGCTCCCTCCCTCCCTATCTCTGTAACCTCCTCCAGCCCCTACAATTCTCATCCTCCTGTTCAAATCCCTCCCTCGCTCCCTCCCTATCTCTGTAACCTCCTCCAGCCCCTACAATTCTCACCCTCCTGTTCAATCCCTCCCTCGCCCCCTCCCTCCCTATCTCTGTAACCTCCTCCAGCCCCGACAATTCTCATCCTCCTGTTCAAATCCCTCCCTCATTCCCTCCCTCCCTATCTCTGTAACCTCCTCCAGCCCCTACAATCCTCACCCTCCTGTTCAAATCCCTCCCTCATTCCCTCCCTCCCTATCTCTGTAACCTCCTCCAGCCCCTACAATCCTCATCCTCCTGTTCAAATCCCTCCCTCGCTCCCTCCCTCCCTATCTCTGTAACCTCCTCCAGCCCCTACAATTCTCATCCTCCTGTTCAAATCCCTCCCTCGCTCCCTCCCTATCTCTGTAACCTCCTCCAGCCCCTACAATTCTCACCCTCCTGTTCAATCCCTCCCTCGCCCCCTCCCTCCCTATCTCTGTAACCTCCTCCAGCCCCTACAATTCTCATCCTCCTGTTCAAATCCCTCCCTCGCTCCCTCCCTCCCTATCTCTGTAACCTCCTCCAGCCCCGACAATTCTCATCCTCCTGTTCAAATCCCTCCCTCATTCCCTCCCTCCCTATCTCTGTAACCTCCTCCAGCCCCGACAATCCTCACCCTCCTGTTCAAATCCCTCCCTCATTCCCTCCCTCCCTATCTCTGTAACCTCCTCCAGCCCCTACAATCCTCATCCTCCTGTTCAAATCCCTCCCTCGCTCCCTCCCTCCCTATCTCTGTAACCTCCTCCAGCCCCTACAATCCTCATCCTCCTGTTCAAATCCCTCCCTCGCTCCCTCCCTCCCTATCTCTGTAACCTCCTCCAGCCCCTACAATCCTCATCCTCCTGTTCAAATCCCTCCCTCGCTCCCTCCCTCCCTTGAACAAACAGAGAACAAAGAACAATACAGCACAGGAACAGGCCCCTCGGCCCTCCAAGCCCGTGCCGCTCCCTGGTCCAAACTAGACCATTCTTTTGTATCCCTCCATTCCCACTCCGTTCATGTGGCTATCTAGATAAGTCTTAAACGTTCCCAGTGTGTCCGCCTCCACCACCTTGCCCAGCAGCGCATTCCAGGCCCCCACCACCCTCTGTGTAAAATATGTCCTTCTGATATCTGTGTTAAACCTCCCCCCCCTCACCTTGAACCTATGACCCCTCGTGAACGTCACCACCGACCTGGGAAAAAGCTTCCCACCGTTCACCCTATCTATGCCTTTCATAATTTTATACACCTCTATTAGGTCTCCCCTCATCCTCCGTCTTTCCAGGGAGAACAAGCCCAGTTTACCCAATCTCTCCTCATAACTAAGACCCTCCATACCAGGCAGCATCCTGGTAAACCTTCTCTGCACTCTCTCTAAAGCCTCCACGTCCTTCTGGTAGTGTGGCGACCAGAACTGGACGCAGTGTTCCAAATGCGGCCAAACCAACGTTCTATACAACTGCAACATCAGACCCCAACTTTTATACTCTATGCCCCGTCCTATAAAGGCAAGCATGCCGTATGCCTTCTTCACCACCTTCTCCACCTGTGATGTCACCTTCAAGGATCTGTGGACTTGCACACCCAGGTCCCTCTGCGTCTCTACACCCTTGATGGTTCTGCCATTTATGGTGTAGCTCCCCCCTACATTATTTCTACCAAAATGCATCACTTTGCATTTATCTGGATTGAACTCCATCTGCCATCTCTTTGCCCAAATTTCCAGCCTATCTATATCCTTCTGTAGCCTCTGACAATGTTCCTCACTATCTGCAAGTCCAGCCATTTTCATGTCATCCGCAAACTTACTGATCACCCCAGTTACACCTTCTTCCAGATCGTTTCTATAAATCACAAACAGCAGAGGTCCCAATACAGAGCCCTGCGGAACACCACTAGTCACAGGCCTCCAGCCGGAAAAAGACCCTTCCACTACCACCCTCTGTCTTCTGTGACCAATCCAGTTCTCCACCCATCTAGCCACCTCCCCCTTTATCCCATGACATCCAACCTTTTGCACCAACCTACCATGAGGGACTTTGTCAAACGCTTTACTAAAGTCCATATAGACGACATCCACGGCCCTTCCCTCGTCAACCATTCTAGTCACTTCTTCAAAAAACTCCACCAGGTTAGTGAGGCATGACCTCCCTCTCACAAAACCATGCTGACTATTGTGAATGAGTTTATTCCTTTCTAAATGCGCATACATCCTATGTCTAAGAATCCTCTCCAACAACTTCCCTACCACGGACGTCAAGCTCACCGGCCTATAATTAACCGGGTTATCTTTCCTACCCTTCTTAAATAACGGGACCACATTAGCTATCCTCCAATCCTCTGGGACCTCACCTGTGTCCAGTGACGAGACAAAGATTTGCGTCAGAGGCCCAGCGATTTCATCTCTCGTCTCCCTGAGCAGCCTTGGATAGATTCCATCAGGCCCTGGGGATTTGTCAGTCTTTATATTCTCTAACAAACCTAACACTTCCTCCCTTGTAATGGAGATTTTCTCCAACGGTTCAACACTCCCCTCCGAGACACTCCCAGTCAACACATCCCTCTCCTTTGTGAATACTGACGCAAAGTATTCATTTAGGATCTCCCCTACTTCTTTGGGCTCGAAGCATAATTCCCCACTTTTGTCCCTGAAAGTTCCGATTTTTTCCCTGACAACCCTTTTCTTCCTAACATATGAATAAAATGCCTTGGGATTCTCCTTAATCCTGTCTGCCAAGGACATTTTTGCCCTTCTAATTCCTCGTTTGAGTTCTTTCCTACTTTCTTTGTATTCCTGCAGAGCTCCCTCCGTGTTTAGCTGCCTGGACCTAACGTACGCCTCTCTTTTCTTTTTGACCAGTCCCCCAATTTCCCTGGTTATCCACGGTTCTCGAATCCTATCCTTCCTATCCTTCTTTACAGGTACATGCCTGTCCTGTAGCCCTAACAACTGTTCCTTAAAAGATGGCTCACCTGAAGAAGGAGCCTGAGACTCCGAAAGCTGGTGCTGCCAAATAAACCTGTTGGACTTTAACCTGGTGTTGTGAGACTTCTTACTGTGTTCACCCCAGTCCAACGCCAGCATCTCCACATCATCTCTCTAATCTCCCAATGGAATTGTTAGACTCTTATACCTGACACTGTCTGCGGCCAAAGACCAAGGTTTGTTTGGGAGCCCGGGGTTGGGGACAGGGAAGGGGGGGGCAGGTGTCTGAGATGTAAGGGATCAAAGGGTGGCACTACCTCTCCAATCAGCCCATTCCAAATGCCGTGAATCTTCTTTCCATGTTTGCCATTGGTCACCAGGTAGAGGTCGTAGGAGAATCCGATAGTCTTCGCCAGCCGCTTCAGGATGTCAATGCAGAAACCTTTGCAACACTTCTTACTGAACATTTTGCCGTCTGGGATCGTACTGTGCAGGAAAGGCGGGTGAGGGGGTGATGCAGGGGGTGGTGGGGTTGGTAGGAATCCGGGGGCAGAGGGGTGACGGGGGGGGGGGGCGGAGG
The DNA here is from genome assembly GCF_964213995.1 of Mustelus asterias. Classification (NCBI taxonomy): domain Eukaryota; kingdom Metazoa; phylum Chordata; class Chondrichthyes; order Carcharhiniformes; family Triakidae; genus Mustelus; species Mustelus asterias. The sequence continues at coordinate 84,247 of NW_027591411.1, read as the reverse complement.
GGGGGAGGGAAGGATGTTTGAGGAAAGTCATTACATCAGGTCAAATCTCAAACCCGTTAATGGCCAATGAGCAACGTGCTCCCTTCCCCACTTCTCCTCCCCTTTCCCCGTTCCCTACCCTCCCCCCTCCCCCCCCCTCCCCTCCCCCCCCCTCCTCCTCCCCTACCCTCCCCCTCCCCTCCCCCCCTCCCCTCCCCCCTCCCCTCCCCCTCCCCCCTCCCCCCTCCCCCTCCTCCTCCCCTACCCTCCCCCCTCCCCTCCCCCTCCCCCCTCCCCTCCCCTCCCCCTCCCCCTCCCCCCTCCTCCTCCCCTACCCTCCCCCTTCCCCCTCCCCTACCCGCCCCCTCCCCTACCCTCCCCATCCCCTCCCCTCCCCCTCCCCCTCCCCTACCCTCCCCTACACTCCCCTACCCTCCCCCCCTACCCTCCCCCTCCCCCTCCCCTAACCTCCCCCTCCCCCTCCCCTCCCCCTTCCCTACCCTCCCCCCCTCCCCCTCCCCTACCCTCCCCCTCCCCTACCCTCCCCCTCCCCCCTCCCTCCCCTCCCCCTCCCCCCTCCTCTACGCTCCCCCCTCCCCCTCCCCTATCCTCCCCCTCCCCCCTCCCCCTCCCCTACCCTCCCCCTCCCCTACCCTCCCCCTCCCCTACCCTCCCCCTCCCCTACCCTCCCCTCCCTCACCCCCTCTCCCCTCCTCCTCCCCTCTCCCCTTCCCCCTCTCTCCACCTCCCCTTCCTCTCCCCCTCCCCCTCTCTCCCCCTCCTCCCTCCCTCTCCCCTACCCTCCCCCCTCCCCCTCCTCTACCCTCCAACCTCCCCCTCCCTCTCCCACTCTCCCCTCCCCTCTCCCCTCCCCTCCCTCTCCCCCTCCTCCCTCCCCCTCCCCTACCCTCCCCCTCCCCTAACTTCCCCTCCCCCACCCTCCCCCTCCCCCTCCCCCTCCTGTACCCTCCCACCTCCCTCTCCCCTCCCCCTCCCCCTCCCTTTCCCCCCTCCCCCTCCCCCTCCCCTCCCCCTCTCCCAACACTCCCCCCTCCCCTCCCCCCACTCCCCCCGCTCCCCCCCCCCCTCCCCTCCATCTCTCTGTCAATCTTTCCCCATCGAGTGTTTCTCCAGTTGCCCCTTTGGAAAGTTCCTGTTGAATCTGCTTCCGCCGCCCTTTCAGGCAGCGCCTTCCCGATCACAACAACTCGCTGCGTCCACAATAAACATTCCCTCACCCTCCCCCCCCCCTCACCCCCCCCACCCCCCCCCCCCCTCCCCCCTCCCGTCACCCCCTCTGGTTCTTTTCCCGATCGCCTTCAATCTGTGTCCCCCTCTGGTCCCCGACCCTCCTGTCGCTGGGAACAGTTTCCCCTTATCGACCCCCGTCACAAACCCCCTTCCCTGATTCGGAACGCCTCGATTCAATCTCCCCCTTAACCTTCTCCGCTCAGAGGAGAACGACCCCTCCCTCCCCCCAACCCCCCCCACCCCAGCGCCTCCCAGTCTCTCTCCGCCTGAACTGAAAACCCCCATCCCTTGTCAATGACCTCCGCACTTACATTTAACTATCTCCACCATCCCTCTCTCTCAGCTCGCGAAATCCACATTCTCCCCACTCGCTGTGAGAGTTTCACCCACACTCCCAGGCAGCACCTACCGCACCCTAACCACTCGCTGTGTGAGAGAGTTTCACCCACACTCCCAAGCAGCACCTACCGCACCCTAACCACTCGCTGTGTGAGAGAGTTTCACCCACACTCCCAGGCAGCACCTACCGCACCCTAACCACTCGCTGTGTGAGAGAGTTTCACCCACACTCCCAAGCAGCACCTACCGCACCCTAACCACTCGCTGTGAGAGTTTCACCCACACTCCCAGGCAGCACCGACCGCACCCTAACCACTCGCTGTGTGAGAGAGTTTCACCCACACTCCTAGGCAGCACCTACCGCACCCTAACCACTCGCTGTGAGAGAGAGTTTCACCCACACTCCCAAGCAGCACCTACCGCACCCTAACCACTCGCTGTGTGAGAGTTTCACCCACACTCCCAAGCAGCACCTACCGCACCCTAACCACTCGCTGTGAGAGTTTCACCCACACTCCCAGGCAGCACCTACCGCACCCTAACCACTCGCTGTGTGAGAGAGTTTCACCCACACTCCCAAGCAGCACCTACCGCACCCTAACCACTCGCTGTGAGAGTTTCACCCACACTCCCAGGCAGCACCTACCGCACCCTAACCACTCGCTGTGTGAGAGAGTGTCACCCACACTCCCAAGCAGCACCTACCGCACCCTAACCACTCGCTGTGTGAGAGAGTTTCACCCACACTCCCAAGCAGCACCTACCGCACCCGAACCACTCGCTGTGTGAGAGAGTTTCACCCACACTCCCAAGCAGCACCTACCGCACCCGAACCACTCGCTGTGTGTGAGAGTTTCACCCACACTCCCAAGCAGCACCGACCGCACCCTAACCACTCGCTGTGTGTGAGAGTTTCACCCACACTCCCAAGCAGCATCTACCGCACCCTAACCACTCGCTGTGTGAGAGAGTTTCACCCACACTCCCAAGCAGCATCTACCGCACCCTAACCACTCGCTGTGTGAGAGAGTTTCACCCACACTCCCAGGCAGCATCTACCGCACCCTAACCACTCGCTGTGTGAGAGAGTTTCACCCACACTCCCAGGCAGCATCTACCGCACCCTAACCACTCGCTGTGTGAGAGAGTTTCACCCTCACTCCCAAGCAGCACCTACCGCACCCTAACCACTCACTGTGTGAGAGAGTTTCACCCACACTCCCAGGCAGCACCTACCGCACCCTAACCACTCGCTGTGTGAGAGAGTTTCACCCACACTCCCAGGCAGCACCTACCGCACCCTAACCACTCGCTGTATGAGAGAGTTTCATCCACACTCCCAGGCAGCACCTACCGCACCCTAACCACTCGCTGTGTGAGAGAGTTTCACCCTCACTCCCAAGCAGCACCTACCGCACCCTAACCACTCACTGTGTGAGAGAGTTTCACCCACACTCCCAGGCAGCACCTACCGCACCCTAACCACTCGCTGTGTGAGAGAGTTTCACCCACACTCCCAAGCAGCACCTACCGCACCCTAACCACTCGCTGTATGAGAGAGTGTCACCCACACTCCCAAGCAGCACCTACCGCACACTAACCACTCGCTGTGTGTGAGAGAGTTTCACCCTCACTCCCAAGCAGCACCTACCGCACCCTAACCACTCGCTGTGTGAGAGAGTTTCACCCACACTCCCAGGCAGCACCTACCGCACCCTAACCACTCACTGTGTGTGAGAGTTTCACCCACACTCCCAGGCAGCACCGACCGCACCCTAAACACTCGCTGTGTGAGAGAGTGTCACCCACACTCCCAAGCAGCACCTACCGCACCCTAACCTCTCGCTGTGAGAGAGTTTCACCCACACTCCCAGGCAGCACCTACCGCACCCTAACCACTCACTGTGTGTGAGAGTTTCACCCACACTCCCAAGCAGCAACTACCGCACCCTAACCACTCACTGTATGAGAGAGTTTCACCCACACTCCCAAGCAGCACCGACCGCACCCTAACCACTCGCTGTGTGAGAGAGTTTCACCCACACTCCCAAGCAGCACCTACCGCACCCTAACCACTCGCTGTATGAGAGAGTTTCACCCACACTCCCAAGCAGCACCTACCGCACCCTAACCTCTCGCTGTGAGAGAGTTTCACCCACACTCCCAGGCAGCACCTACCGCACCCTAACCACTCGCTGTGTGAGAGAGTTTCACCCACACTCCCAAGCAGCACCTACCGCACCCTAACCACTCGCTGTGTGAGAGAGTGTCACCCACACTCCCAAGCAGCACCTACCGCACCCTAACCACTCACTGTGTGTGAGAGGTTCACCCACACTCCCAGGCAGCACCTACCGCACCCTAACCACTCGCTGTGTGAGTGTCACCCACACTCCCAGGCAGCACCTACTGCACCCTAACCACTCGCTGTGTGAGAGTTTCACCCACACTCCCAAGCAGCACCTACCGCACCCTAACCACTCGCTGTGAGAGTTTCACCCACACTCCCAGGCAGCACCTACCGTTACCCTAACCACTCGCTGTGTGAGAGAGTTTCACCCACACTCCCAGGCAGCACCTACCGCACCCTAACCACTCGCTGTGAGAGAGAGTTTCACCCACACTCCCAAGCAGCACCGACCGCACCCTAACCACTCGCTGTGTGAGAGAGTTTCACCCACACTCCCAAGCAGCACCTACCGCACCCGAACCACTCGCTGTGTGAGAGAGTTTCACCCACACTCCCAAGCAGCACCTACCGCACCCGAACCACTCGCTGTGTGTGAGAGTTTCACCCACACTCCCAAGCAGCATCTACCGCACCCTAACCACTCGCTGTGTGTGAGAGTTTCACCCACACTCCCAAGCAGCATCTACCGCACCCTAACCACTCGCTGTGTGAGAGAGTTTCACCCACACTCCCAAGCAGCACCTACCGCACCCTAACCACTCGCTGTGTGTGAGAGTTTCACCCACACTCCCAAGCAGCACCTACCGCACCCTAACCACTCGCTATGTGAGAGAGTTTCACCCACACTCCCAGGCAGCACCGACCGCACCCTAACCACTCGCTGTGTGAGAGAGTTTCACCCACACTCCCAGGCAGCACCTACCGCACCCTAACCACTCGCTGTGTGAGAGAGTGTCACCCACACTCCCAAGCAGCAACTACCGCACCCTAACCACTCGCTGTATGAGAGAGTTTCACCCACACTCCCAAGCAGCACCTACCGCACCCTAACCTCTCGCTGTGAGAGAGTTTCACCCACACTCCCAGGCAGCACCTACCGCACCCTAACCACTCGCTGTGTGAGAGAGTTTCACCCACACTCCCAAGCAGCACCTACCGCACCCTAACCACTCGCTGTGTGAGAGAGTGTCACCCACACTCCCAAGCAGCACCTACCGCACCCTAACCACTCACTGTGTGTGAGAGTTTCACCCACACTCCCAAGCAGCACCTACCGCACCCTAACCACTCGCTGTGTGAGAGAGTGTCACCCACACTCCCAAGCAGCACCTACCGCACCCTAACCACTCACTGTGTGAGAGAGTTTCACCCACACTCCCAGGCAGCACCTACCGCACCCTAACCACTCGCTGTGTGAGTGTCACCCACACTCCCAGGCAGCACCTACTGCACCCTAACCACTCGCTGTGTGAGAGAGTTTCACCCACACTCCCAAGCAGCACCGACCGCACCCAACCACTCACTGTGTGGGAGAGTTTTTACCCACACTCCCAAGCAGCACCTACCGCACCCTAACCACTCGCTGTGTGAGAGAGTGTCACCCACACTCCTAAGCAGCATCTACCGCACCCTAACCACTCGCTGTGTGAGAGAGTTTCACCCACACTCCCAAGCAGCACCTACCGCACCCTAACCACTCACTGTGTGAGAGTTTCACCCACACTCCCAAGCAGCACCTACCGCACCCTAACCACTCGCTGTGTGAGAGAGTTTCACCCACACTCCCAGGCAGCACCTACCGCACCCTAACCACTCGCTGTGAGAGAGAGTTTCACCCACACTCCCAAGCAGCATCTACCGCACCCTAACCACTCGCTGTGTGAGAGTTTCACCCACACTCCCCAGCAGCACCTACCGCACCCTAACCACTCGCTGTGTGAGAGAGTTTCACCCACACTCCCAGGCAGCACCGACCGCGCCCTAACCACTCGCTGTGTGAGAGAGTTTCACCCACACTCCCAAGCAGCACCTACCGCACCCGAACCACTCGCTGTGTGAGAGAGTTTCACCCACACTCCCAGGCAGCACCTACCGCACCCTAACCACTCGCTGTGTGTGAGAGTTTCACCCACACTCCCAAGCAGCATCTACCGCACCCTAACCACTCGCTGTGTGTGAGAGTTTCACCCACACTCCCAAGCAGCATCTACCGCACCCTAACCACTCGCTGTGTGAGAGAGTTTCACCCACACTCCCAAGCAGCACCTACCGCACCCGAACCACTCGCTGTGTGAGAGAGTTTCACCCACACTCCCAGGCAGCACCTACCGCACCCTAACCACTCGCTGTGTGTGAGAGTTTCACCCACACTCCCAAGCAGCATCTACCGCACCCTAACCACTCGCTGTGTGAGAGAGTTTCACCCACACTCCCAAGCAGCACCTACCGCACCCTAACCACTCGCTGTATGAGAGAGTGTCACCCACACTCCCAAGCAGCACCTACCGCACACTAACCACTCGCTGTGTGTGAGAGAGTTTCACCCTCACTCCCAAGCAGCACCTACCGCACCCTAACCACTCGCTGTGTGAGAGTTTCACCCACACTCCCAAGCAGCATCTACCGCACCCTAACCACTCGCTGTGTGAGAGAGTTTCACCCACACTCCCAAGCAGCACCTACCGCACCCTAACCACTCGCTGTATGAGAGAGTGTCACCCACACTCCCAAGCAGCACCTACCGCACACTAACCACTCGCTGTGTGTGAGAGAGTTTCACCCTCACTCCCAAGCAGCACCTACCGCACCCTAACCACTCGCTGTGTGAGAGAGTTTCACCCACACTCCCAAGCAGCACCGACCACACCCTAACCACTCGCTGTGTGAGAGAGTTTCACCCACACTCCCAGGCAGCACCGACCGCACCCTAACCACTCGCTGTGTGAGAGAGTTTCACCCACACTCCCAGGCAGCACCTACCGCACCCTAACCACTCACTGTGTGTGAGAGTTTCACCCACACTCCCAGGCAGCACCGACCGCACCCTAAACACTCGCTGTGTGAGAGAGTGTCACCCACACTCCCAAGCAGCAACTACCGCACCCTAACCACTCACTGTATGAGAGAGTTTCACCCACACTCCCAAGCAGCACCTACCGCACCCTAACCACTCGCTGTATGAGAGAGTTTCACCCACACTCCCAAGCAGCACCTACCGCACCCTAACCTCTCGCTGTGAGAGAGTTTCACCCACACTCCCAGGCAGCACCTACCGCACCCTAACCACTCGCTGTGTGAGAGAGTTTCACCCACACTCCCAAGCAGCACCTACCGCACCCTAACCACTCGCTGTGTGAGAGAGTGTCACCCACACTCCCAAGCAGCACCTACCGCACCCTAACCACTCACTGTGTGTGAGAGGTTCACCCACACTCCCAGGCAGCACCTACCGCACCCTAACCACTCGCTGTGTGAGTGTCACCCACACTCCCAGGCAGCACCTACTGCACCCTAACCACTCGCTGTGTGAGAGTTTCACCCACACTCCCAAGCAGCACCTACCGCACCCTAACCACTCGCTGTGAGAGTTTCACCCACACTCCCAGGCAGCACCTACCGCACCCTAACCACTCGCTGTGTGAGAGAGTTTCACCCACACTCCCAGGCAGCACCTACCGCACCCTAACCACTCGCTGTGAGAGAGAGTTTCACCCACACTCCCAAGCAGCACCGACCGCACCCTAACCACTCGCTGTGTGAGAGAGTTTCACCCACACTCCCAAGCAGCACCTACCGCACCCGAACCACTCGCTGTGTGAGAGAGTTTCACCCACACTCCCAAGCAGCACCTACCGCACCCGAACCACTCGCTATGTGAGAGAGTTTCACCCACACTCCCAGGCAGCACCTACCGCACCCTAACCACTCGCTGTGTGAGTGTCACCCACACTCCCAAGCAGCACCTACCGCACCCTAACCACTCGCTGTGTGAGAGAGTTTCACCCACACTCCCAAGCAGCACCTACCGCACCCTAACCACTCGCTGTGTGTGAGAGTTTCACCCACACTCCCAAGCAGCACCTACCGCACCCTAACCACTCGCTATGTGAGAGAGTTTCACCCACACTCCCAGGCAGCACCGACCGCACCCTAACCACTCGCTGTGTGAGAGAGTTTCACCCACACTCCCAGGCAGCACCTACCGCACCCTAAACACTCGCTGTGTGAGAGAGTGTCACCCACACTCCCAAGCAGCAACTACCGCACCCTAACCACTCGCTGTATGAGAGAGTTTCACCCACACTCCCAAGCAGCACCGACCACACCCTAACCACTCGCTGTGTGAGAGAGTTTCACCCACACTCCCAGGCAGCACCTACCGCACCCTAACCACTCGCTGTGTGAGAGAGTTTCACCCACACTCCCAGGCAGCACCTACCGCACCCTAACCACTCGCTGTGTGAGAGAGTGTCACCCACACTCCCAAGCAGCACCTACCGCACCCTAACCACTCGCTGTGTGAGAGAGTTTCACCCACACTCCCAGGCAGCACCTACCGCACCCTAACCACTCGCTGTGTGAGAGAGTTTCACCCACACTCCCAGGCAGCACCGACCGCACCCTAAACACTCACTGTGTGAGAGAGTTTCACCCACACTCCCAGGCAGCACCGACCGCACCCTAACCACTCGCTGTGTGAGAGAGTGTCACCCACACTCCCAAGCAGCAACTACCGCACCCTAACCACTCACTGTATGAGAGAGTTTCACCCACACTCCCAAGCAGCACCTACCGCACCCTAACCACTCGCTGTATGAGAGAGTTTCACCCACACTCCCAAGCAGCACCTACCGCACCCTAACCTCTCGCTGTGAGAGAGTTTCACCCACACTCCCAGGCAGCACCTACCGCACCCTAACCACTCGCTGTGTGAGAGAGTTTCACCCACACTCCCAAGCAGCACCTACCACACCCTAACCACTCGCTGTGTGAGAGAGTGTCACCCACACTCCCAAGCAGCACCTACCGCACCCTAACCACTCACTGTGTGTGAGAGGTTCACCCACACTCCCAGGCAGCACCTACCGCACCCTAACCACTCGCTGTGTGAGTGTCACCCACACTCCCAGGCAGCACCTACTGCACCCTAACCACTCGCTGTGTGAGAGTTTCACCCACACTCCCAAGCAGCACCTACCGCACCCTAACCACTCGCTGTGAGAGTTTCACCCACACTCCCAGGCAGCACCTACCGCACCCTAACCACTCGCTGTGTGAGAGAGTTTCACCCACACTCCCAGGCAGCACCTACCGCACCCTAACCACTCGCTGTGAGAGAGAGTTTCACCCACACTCCCAAGCAGCACCGACCGCACCCTAACCACTCGCTGTGTGAGAGAGTTTCACCCACACTCCCAAGCAGCACCTACCGCACCCGAACCACTCGCTGTGTGAGAGAGTTTCACCCACACTCCCAAGCAGCACCTACCGCACCCGAACCACTCGCTGTGTGTGAGAGTTTCACCCACACTCCCAAGCAGCATCTACCGCACCCTAACCACTCGCTGTGTGTGAGAGTTTCACCCACACTCCCAAGCAGCATCTACCGCACCCTAACCACTCGCTGTGTGAGAGAGTTTCACCCACACTCCCAGGCAGCACCTACCGCACCCTAACCACTCGCTGTGTGAGTGTCACCCACACTCCCAAGCAGCACCTACCGCACCCTAACCACTCGCTGTGTGAGAGAGTTTCACCCACACTCCCAAGCAGCACCTACCGCACCCTAACCACTCGCTGTGTGTGAGAGTTTCACCCACACTCCCAAGCAGCACCTACCGCACCCTAACCACTCGCTATGTGAGAGAGTTTCACCCACACTCCCAGGCAGCACCGACCGCACCCTAACCACTCGCTGTGTGAGAGAGTTTCACCCACACTCCCAAGCAGCATCTACCGCACCCTAACCACTCGCTGTGTGAGAGAGTTTCACCCACACTCCCAAGCAGCACCTACCGCACCCTAACCACTCGCTGTATGAGAGAGTGTCACCCACACTCCCAAGCAGCACCTACCGCACACTAACCACTCGCTGTGTGTGAGAGAGTTTCACCCTCACTCCCAAGCAGCACCTACCGCACCCTAACCACTCGCTGTGTGAGAGTTTCACCCTCACTCCCAAGCAGCACCGACCACACCCTAACCACTCGCTGTGTGAGAGAGTGTCACCCACACTCCCAGGCAGCACCGACCGCACCCTAACCACTCGCTGTGTGAGAGAGTTTCACCCACACTCCCAGGCAGCACCTACCGCACCCTAACCACTCGCTGTGTGAGAGAGTGTCACCCACACTCCCAGGCAGCACCGACCGCACCCTAACCACTCGCTGTGTGTGAGAGTTTCACCCACACTCCCAGGCAGCACCGACCGCACCCTAAACACTCGCTGTGTGAGAGAGTGTCACCCACACTCCCAAGCAGCAACTACCGCACCCTAACCACTCACTGTATGAGAGAGTTTCACCCACACTCCCAAGCAGCACCTACCGCACCCTAACCACTCGCTGTATGAGAGAGTTTCACCCACACTCCCAAGCAGCACCTACCGCACCCTAACCTCTCGCTGTGAGAGAGTTTCACCCACACTCCCAGGCAGCACCTACCGCACCCTAACCACTCGCTGTGTGAGAGAGTTTCACCCACACTCCCAAGCAGCACCTACCGCACCCTAACCACTCGCTGTGTGAGAGAGTGTCACCCACACTCCCAAGCAGCACCTACCGCACCCTAACCACTCACTGTGTGTGAGAGGTTCACCCACACTCCCAGGCAGCACCTACCGCACCCTAACCACTCGCTGTGTGAGTGTCACCCACACTCCCAGGCAGCACCTACTGCACCCTAACCACTCGCTGTGTGAGAGTTTCACCCACACTCCCAAGCAGCACCTACCGCACCCTAACCACTCGCTGTGAGAGTTTCACCCACACTCCCAGGCAGCACCTACCGCACCCTAACCACTCGCTGTGTGAGAGAGTTTCACCCACACTCCCAGGCAGCACCTACCGCACCCTAACCACTCGCTGTGAGAGAGAGTTTCACCCACACTCCCAAGCAGCACCGACCGCACCCTAACCACTCGCTGTGTGAGAGAGTTTCACCCACACTCCCAAGCAGCACCTACCGCACCCGAACCACTCGCTGTGTGAGAGAGTTTCACCCACACTCCCAAGCAGCACCTACCGCACCCGAACCACTCGCTGTGTGTGAGAGTTTCACCCACACTCCCAAGCAGCATCTACCGCACCCTAACCACTCGCTGTGTGTGAGAGTTTCACCCACACTCCCAAGCAGCATCTACCGCACCCTAACCACTCGCTGTGTGAGAGAGTTTCACCCACACTCCCAGGCAGCACCTACCGCACCCTAACCACTCGCTGTGTGAGTGTCACCCACACTCCCAAGCAGCACCTACCGCACCCTAACCACTCGCTGTGTGAGAGAGTTTCACCCACACTCCCAAGCAGCACCTACCGCACCCTAACCACTCGCTGTGTGTGAGAGTTTCACCCACACTCCCAAGCAGCACCTACCGCACCCTAACCACTCGCTATGTGAGAGAGTTTCACCCACACTCCCAGGCAGCACCGACCGCACCCTAACCACTCGCTGTGTGAGAGAGTTTCACCCACACTCCCAGGCAGCACCTACCGCACCCTAAACACTCGCTGTGTGAGAGAGTGTCACCCACACTCCCAAGCAGCAACTACCGCACCCTAACCACTCGCTGTATGAGAGAGTTTCACCCACACTCCCAAGCAGCACCTACCGCACCCTAACCACTCGCTGTGTGAGAGTTTCACCCTCACTCCCAAGCAGCACCGACCACACCCTAACCACTCGCTGTGTGAGAGAGTTTCACCCACACTCCCAGGCAGCACCGACCGCACCCTAACCACTCGCTGTGTGAGAGAGTTTCACCCACACTCCCAGGCAGCACCTACCGCACCCTAACCACTCACTGTGTGTGAGAGTTTCACCCACACTCCCAGGCAGCACCGACCGCACCCTAAACACTCGCTGTGTGAGAGAGTGTCACCCACACTCCCAAGCAGCAACTACCGCACCCTAACCACTCACTGTATGAGAGAGTTTCACCCACACTCCCAAGCAGCACCTACCGCACCCTAACCACTCGCTGTATGAGAGAGTTTCACCCACACTCCCAAGCAGCACCTACCGCACCCTAACCTCTCGCTGTGAGAGAGTTTCACCCACACTCCCAGGCAGCACCTACCGCACCCTAACCACTCGCTGTGTGAGAGAGTTTCACCCACACTCCCAAGCAGCACCTACCACACCCTAACCACTCGCTGTGTGAGAGAGTGTCACCCACACTCCCAAGCAGCACCTACCGCACCCTAACCACTCACTGTGTGTGAGAGGTTCACCCACACTCCCAGGCAGCACCTACCGCACCCTAACCACTCGCTGTGTGAGTGTCACCCACACTCCCAGGCAGCACCTACTGCACCCTAACCACTCGCTGTGTGAGAGTTTCACCCACACTCCCAAGCAGCACCTACCGCACCCTAACCACTCGCTGTGAGAGTTTCACCCACACTCCCAGGCAGCACCTACCGCACCCTAACCACTCGCTGTGTGAGAGAGTTTCACCCACACTCCCAGGCAGCACCTACCGCACCCTAACCACTCGCTGTGAGAGAGAGTTTCACCCACACTCCCAAGCAGCACCGACCGCACCCTAACCACTCGCTGTGTGAGAGAGTTTCACCCACACTCCCAAGCAGCACCTACCGCACCCGAACCACTCGCTGTGTGAGAGAGTTTCACCCACACTCCCAAGCAGCACCTACCGCACCCGAACCACTCGCTGTGTGTGAGAGTTTCACCCACACTCCCAAGCAGCATCTACCGCACCCTAACCACTCGCTGTGTGTGAGAGTTTCACCCACACTCCCAAGCAGCATCTACCGCACCCTAACCACTCGCTGTGTGAGAGAGTTTCACCCACACTCCCAGGCAGCACCTACCGCACCCTAACCACTCGCTGTGTGAGTGTCACCCACACTCCCAAGCAGCACCTACCGCACCCTAACCACTCGCTGTGTGAGAGAGTTTCACCCACACTCCCAAGCAGCACCTACCGCACCCTAACCACTCGCTGTGTGTGAGAGTTTCACCCACACTCCCAAGCAGCACCTACCGCACCCTAACCACTCGCTATGTGAGAGAGTTTCACCCACACTCCCAGGCAGCACCGACCGCACCCTAACCACTCGCTGTGTGAGAGAGTTTCACCCACACTCCCAGGCAGCACCTACCGCACCCTAAACACTCGCTGTGTGAGAGAGTGTCACCCACACTCCCAAGCAGCAACTACCGCACCCTAACCACTCGCTGTATGAGAGAGTTTCACCCACACTCCCAAGCAGCACCTACCGCACCCTAACCTCTCGCTGTGAGAGAGTTTCACCCACACTCCCAGGCAGCACCTACCGCACCCTAACCACTCGCTGTGTGAGAGAGTTTCACCCACACTCCCAAGCAGCACCTACCGCACCCTAACCACTCGCTGTGTGAGAGAGTGTCACCCACACTCCCAAGCAGCACCTACCGCACCCTAACCACTCACTGTGTGTGAGAGTTTCACCCACACTCCCAAGCAGCACCTACCGCACCCTAACCACTCGCTGTGTGAGAGAGTGTCACCCACACTCCCAAGCAGCACCTACCGCACCCTAACCACTCACTGTGTGAGAGAGTTTCACCCACACTCCCAGGCAGCACCTACCGCACCCTAACCACTCGCTGTGTGAGTGTCACCCACACTCCCAGGCAGCACCTACTGCACCCTAACCACTCGCTGTGTGAGAGAGTTTCACCCACACTCCCAAGCAGCACCGACCGCACCCAACCACTCACTGTGTGGGAGAGTTTCACCCACACTCCCAAGCAGCACCTACCGCACCCTAACCACTCGCTGTGTGAGAGAGTGTCACCCACACTCCCAAGCAGCATCTACCGCACCCTAACCACTCGCTGTGTGAGAGAGTTTCACCCACACTCCCAAGCAGCACCTACCGCACCCTAACCACTCACTGTGTGAGAGTTTCACCCACACTCCCAAGCAGCACCTACCGCACCCTAACCACTCGCTGTGTGAGAGAGTTTCACCCACACTCCCAGGCAGCACCTACCGCACCCTAACCACTCGCTGTGAGAGAGAGTTTCACCCACACTCCCAAGCAGCACCTACCGCACCCTAACCACTCGCTGTGTGAGAGAGTTTCACCCACACTCCCAGGCAGCACCGACCGCGCCCTAACCACTCGCTGTGTGAGAGAGTTTCACCCACACTCCCAAGCAGCACCTACCGCACCCTAACCACACGCTGTGTGAGAGAGTGTCACCCACACTCCCAAGCAGCACCTACCGCACCCTAACCACTCGCTGTGTGAGAGAGTTTCACCCACACTCCCAGGCAGCACCTACCGCACCCTAACCACTCGCTGTGTGTGAGAGTTTCACCCACACTCCCAAGCAGCATCTACCGCACCCTAACCACTCGCTGTGTGTGAGAGTTTCACCCACACTCCCAAGCAGCATCTACCGCACCCTAACCACTCGCTGTGTGAGAGAGTTTCACCCACACTCCCAAGCAGCACCTACCGCACCCTAACCACTCGCTGTGTGAGAGAGTTTCACCCACACTCCCAAGCAGCACCTACCGCACCCTAACCACTCGCTGTGTGTGAGAGTTTTACCCACACTCCCAAGCAGCATCTACCGCACCCTAACCACTCGCTGTGTGAGAGAGTTTCACCCACACTCCCAGGCAGCATCTACCGCACCCTAACCACTCGCTGTGTGAGAGAGTTTCACCCACACTCCCAGGCAGCACCTACCGCACCCGAACCACTCGCTGTGTGAGAGAGTGTCACCCACACTCCCAGGCAGCACCTACCGCACCCTAACCACTCGCTGTGTGTGAGAGAGTTTCACCCACACTCCCAAGCAGCACCTACCGCACCCTAACCACTCGCTGTGTGAGAGAGTTTCACCCACACTCCCAGGCAGCACCTACCGCACCCTAACCACTCGCTGTGTGAGAGAGTTTCACCCACACTCCCAGGCAGCACCTACCGCACCCTAACCACTCGCTGTGTGAGAGAGTGTCACCCACACTCCCAGGCAGCACCTACCGCACCCTAACCACTCGCTGTGTGAGAGAGTGTCACCCACACTCCCAGGCAGCACCTACCGCACCCTAACCACTCGCTGTATGAGAGAGTGTCACCCACACTCCCAAGCAGCACCTACCGCACACTAACCACTCGCTGTGTGTGAGAGAGTTTCACCCTCACTCCCAAGCAGCACCTACCGCACCCTAACCACTCGCTGTATGAGAGAGTGTCACCCACACTCCCAAGCAGCACCTACCGCACACTAACCACTCGCTGTGTGTGAGAGAGTTTCACCCTCACTCCCAAGCAGCACCTACCGCACCCTAACCACTCGCTGTGTGAGAGAGTTTCACCCACACTCCCAGGCAGCACCTACCACACCCTAACCACTCGCTGTGTGAGAGAGTTTCACCCACACTCCCAGGCAGCACCGACCGCACCCTAAACACTCGCTGTGTGAGAGAGTGTCACCCACACTCCCAAGCAGCAACTACCGCACCCTAACCACTCGCTGTATGAGAGAGTTTCACCCACACTCCCAAGCAGCACCTACCGCACCCTAACCTCTCGCTGTGTGAGAGAGTTTCACCCACACTCCCAGGCAGCATCTACCGCACCCTAACCACTCGCTGTGTGAGAGAGTTTCACCCACACTCCCAAGCAGCACCTACCGCACCCTAACCACTCGCTGTGTGAGAGAGAGTTTCACCCACACTCCCAAGCAGCACCTACCGCACCCTAACCACTCGCTGTGTGAGAGAGTTTCACCCACACTCCCAGGCAGCATCTACCGCACCCTAACCACTCGCTGTGTGAGAGAGTTTCACCCACACTCCCAAGCAGCACCTACCGCACCCTAACCACTCGCTGTGTGAGAGAGAGTTTCACCCACACTCCCAAGCAGCACCTACCGCACCCTAACCACTCGCTGTGTGAGAGAGTTTCACCCACACTCCCAAGCAGCACCTACCGCACCCTAACCACTCGCTGTGTGAGAGAGTGTCACCCACACTCCCAAGCAGCACCTACCGCACCCTAACCACTCACTGTGTGTGAGAGGTTCACCCACACTCCCAGGCAGCACCTACCGCACCCTAACCACTCGCTGTGTGAGTGTCACCCACACTCCCAGGCAGCACCTACTGCACCCTAACCACTCGCTGTGTGAGAGAGTTTCACCCACACTCCCAAGCAGCACCGACCGCACCCAACCACTCACTGTGTGGGAGAGTTTTTCACCCACACTCCCAAGCAGCACCTACCGCACCCTAACCACTCGCTGTGTGAGAGAGTGTCACCCACACTCCCAAGCAGCATCTACCGCACCCTAACCACTCGCTGTGTGAGAGAGTTTCACCCACACTCCCAAGCAGCACCTACCGCACCCTAACCACTCACTGTGTGAGAGTTTCACCCACACTCCCAAGCAGCACCTACCGCACCCTAACCACTCGCTGTGTGAGAGAGTTTCACCCACACTCCCAGGCAGCACCTACCGCACCCTAACCACTCGCTGTGTGAGAGAGTTTCACCCACACTCCCAAGCAGCACCTACCGCACCCTAACCACTCACTGTGTGAGAGAGTTTCACCCACACTCCCAGGCAGCACCTACCGCACCCTAACCACTCACTGTGTGAGAGAGTTTCACCCACACTCCCAGACAGCACCTACTGCACCCTAACCACTCGCTGTGTGAGAGAGTTTCACCCACACTCCCAAGCAGCACCTACCGCACCCTAACCACTCGCTATGTGAGAGAGTTTCACCCACACTCCCAAGCAGCACCTACCGCACCCTAACCACTCGCTGTGTGAGAGAGTTTCACCCACACTCCCAGGCAGCACCTACCGCACCCTAACCACTCGCTGTGTGAGAGAGTGTCACCCACACTCCCACGCAGCACCGACCGCACCCTAACCACTCGCTGTGTGAGAGAGTTTCACCCACACTCCCAAGCAGCACCTACCGCACCCTAACCACTCGCTGTGTGAGAGAGTTTCACCCACACTCCCAGGCAGCACTGACCGCACCCTAACCACTCGCTGTGTGAGAGAGTTTCACCCTCACTCCCAAGCAGCACCTACCGCACCCTAACCACTCGCTGTGTGAGAGAGTTTCACCCACAGTCCCAAGCAGCACCTACCGCACCCTAACCACTCACTGTGTGAGAGAGTTTCACCCACACTCCCAAGCAGCACCGACCGCACCCTAACCACTCGCTGTGTGAGAGAGTTTCACCCACACTCCCAGGCAGCACCTACCGCACCCTAACCACTCGCTGTGAGAGTTTCACCCACACTCCCAAGCAGCACCGACCGCACCCTAACCACTCGCTGTGTGAGAGAGTTTCACCCATACTCCCAGGCAGCACCGACCGCACCCTAACCACTCGCTGTGTGAGAGAGTTTCACCCACACTCCCAAGCAGCACCCACCGCACCCTAACCACTCGCTGTGTGAGAGAGTTTCACCCACACTCCCAAGCAGCACCTACCGCACCCTAACCACTCGCTGTGTGAGAGAGTTTCACCCACAGTCCCAAGCAGCACCTACCGCACCCTAACCACTCGCTGTGTGAGAGAGTTTCACCCACACTCCCAAGCAGCACCTACCGCACCCTAACCACTCACTGTGTGAGAGAGTTTCACCCACACTCCCAAGCAGCACCTACCGCACCCTAACCACTCGCTGTGTGAGAGAGTTTCACCCACACTCCCAAGCAGCACCTACCGCACCCTAACCACTCACTGTGTGAGAGAGTTTCACCCACACTCCCAGGCAGCACCTACCACACCCTAACCACTCGCTGTGTGAGAGAGTTTCACCCACGCTCCCAGGCAGCACCTACCGCACCCTAACCACTCGCTGTGAGAGAGTTTCACCCACACTCCCAGGCAGCACCTACCGCACCCGAACCACTCGCTGTGTGAGAGAGTTTCACCCACACTCCCAGGCAGCACCTACCGCACCCTAACCACTCGCTGTGTGAGAGAGTGTCACCCACACTCCCAGGCAGCACCTACCGCACCCTAACCACTCGCTGTGTGAGAGAGTTTCACCTACACTCCCAGGCAGCACCTACCGCACCCTAACCACTCGCTGTGTGAGAGAGTTTCACCCACACTCCCAGGCAGCACCTACCGCACCTTAACCACTCGCTGTGTGAGAGAGTGTCACCCACACTCCCAGGCAGCACCTACCGCACCCTAACCACTCGCTGTGTGAGAGAGTTTCACCCACACTCCCAGGCAGCACCGACCGCACCCTAACCACTCGCTGTGTGAGAGAGTGTCACCCACACTCCCAGGCAGCACCTACCACACCCTAACCACTCGCTGTGTGAGAGAGTGTCACCCACACTCCCAGGCAGCACCGACCGCACCCTAACCACTCACTGTGTGAGAGAGTGTCACCCACACTCCCAGGCAGCACCGACCGCACCCTAACCACTCGCTGTGTGAGAGAGTTTCACCCACACTCCCAGGCAGCACCTACCGCACCCTAACCACTCGCTGTGTGAGAGAGTGTCACCCACACTCCCAGGCAGCACCTACCGCACCCTAACCACTCGCTGTGTGAGAGAGTTTCACCCACACTCCCAAGCAGCACCGACCGCACCCTAACCACTCGCTGTGTGAGAGAGTTTCACCCACACTCCCAAGCAGCACCCACCGCACCCTAACCACTCGCTGTGAGAGAGAGTTTCACCCACACTCCCAGGCAGCACCTACCGCACCCTAACCACTCGCTGTGAGAGTGAGTGTCACCCACACTCCCAAGCAGCACCCAGCGCACCCTAACCACTCGCTGTGTGAGAGAGTGTCACCCACACTCCCAGGCAGCACCTACCGCACCCTAACCACTCGCTGTGTGAGAGAGTTTCACCTACACTCCCAAGCAGCACCTACCGCACCCTAACCACTCGCTGTGAGAGTGAGTTTCACCCACACTCCCAGGCAGCACCTACCGCACCCTAACCACTCGCTGTGTGAGAGAGTGTCACCCACACTCCCAGGCAGCACCTACCGCACCCTAACCACTCGCTGTGAGAGTGAGTTTCACCCACACTCCCAGGCAGCACCTACCGCACCCTAACCACTCGCTGTGTGAGAGAGTTTCACCTACACTCCCAAGCAGCATCTACCACACCCTAACCACTCACTGTGTGAGAGAGTGTCACCCACACTCCCAAGCTGCACCTACCGCACCCTAACCACTCGCTGTGTGAGAGAGTTTCACCCACACTCCCAAGCTGCACCTACCGCACCCTAACCACTCGCTGTGTGAGAGAGTTTCACCCACACTCCCAAGCTGCACCTACCGCACCCTAACCACTCACTGTGTGAGAGAGTTTCACCCACACTCCCAGGCAGCACCGACCGCACCCTAACCACTCGCTGTGTGAGAGAGTTTCACCCACACTCCCAGGCAGCACCGACCGCACCCTAACCACTCGCTGTGTGAGGGAGTTTCACCCACACTCCCAAGCAGCACCTACCGCACCCTAACCACTCGCTGTGTGAGAGAGTTTCACCCACACTCCCAAGCAGCACCTACCGCACCCTAACCACTCGCTGTGTGAGAGAGTTTCACCCACACTCCCAGGCAGCACCGACCGCACCCTAACCACTCGCTGTGTGAGAGAGTGTCACCCACACTCCCAAGCAGCACCTACCGCACCCTAACCACTCGCTGTGTGAGAGAGTGTCACACACACTCCCAGGCAGCACCTACCGCACCCTAACCACTCGCTGTGTGAGAGAGTTTCACCCACACTCCCAAGCAGCACCTACTGCACCCTAACCACTCGCTGTGTGAGAGAGTTTCACCCACACTCCCAAGCAGCACCTACCGCACCCTAACCACTCGCTGTGTGAGAGAGTTTCACCCACACTCCCAAGCAGCACCTACTGCACCCTAACCACTCGCTGTGTGAGAGAGTTTCACCCACACTCCCAAGCAGCACCTACCGCACCCTAACCACTCACTGTGTGAGAGAGTGTCACCCACACTCCCAGGCAGCACCTACCGCACCCTAACCACTCGCTGTGTGAGAGAGTGTCACCCACACTCCCAGGCAGCACCTACCGCACCCTAACCACTCGCTGTGTGAGAGAGTTTCACCCACACTCCCAGGCAGCACCTATGCACCCTAACCACTCGCTGTGTGAGAGAGTTTCACCCACACTCCCAAGGAGCACCTACCGCACCCTAACCACTCGCTGTGAGAGAGCGTTTCACCCACACTCCCAAGCAGAACTTACCGCACCCTAACCACTCGCTGTGTGAGAGAGTTTCACCCACACTCCCAAGCAGCACCTACCGCACCCTAACCACTCGCTGTGTGTGAGTTTCACCCACACTCCCAAGCAGCACCTACCGCACCCTAACCACTCGCTGTGTGTGAGTTTCACCCACACTCCCAAGCAGCACCTACCGCACCCTAACCACTCACTGTGTGAGAGAGTTTCACCCACACTCCCAAGCAGCACCTACCGCACCCTAACCACTCGCTGTGTGAGAGAGTTTCACCCACACTCCCAAGCAGCACCGACCGCACCCTAACCACTCGCTGTGTGAGAGAGTTTCACCCACACTCCCAAGCAGCACCTACCGCACCCTAACCACTCGCTGTGTGAGAGAGTGTCACCCACACTCCCAAGCAGCACCTACCGCACCCTAACCACTCGCTGTGAGAGAGAGTTTCACCCACACTCCCAGGCAGCACCGACCGCACCCTAACCACTCGCTGTGAGAGAGAGTGTCACCCACACTCCCAAGCAGCACCCAGCGCACCCTAACCACTCGCTGTGTGAGAGAGTGTCACCCACACTCCCAAGCAGCACCCACCGCACCCTAACCACTCGCTGTGTGAGAGAGTTTCACCCACACTCCCAGGCAGCACCTACCGCACCCTAACCACTCGCTGTGTGAGAGAGTGTCACCCACACTCCCAGGCAGCACCTACCGCACCCTAACCACTCGCTGTGTGAGAGAGTTTCACCCACACTCCCAAGCAGCACCTACTGCACCCTAACCACTCGCTGTGTGAGAGAGTTTCACCCACACTCCCAAGCAGCACCTACCGCACCCTAACCACTCACTGTGTGAGAGAGTGTCACCCACACTCCCAGGCAGCACCTACCGCACCCTAACCACTCGCTGTGTGAGAGAGTGTCACCCACACTCCCAGGCAGCACCTACCGCACCCTAACCACTCGCTGTGTGAGAGAGTTTCACCCACACTCCCAGGCAGCACCTATGTACCCTAACCACTCGCTGTGTGAGAGAGTTTCACCCACACTCCCAAGGAGCACCTACCGCACCCTAACCACTCGCTGTGAGAGAGCGTTTCACCCACACTCCCAAGCAGAACTTACCGCACCCTAACCACTCGCTGTGTGAGAGAGTTTCACCCACACTCCCAAGCAGCACCTACCGCACCCTAACCACTCGCTGTGTGTGAGAGTTTCACCCACACTCCCAAGCAGCACCTACCGCACCCTAACCACTCGCTGTGTGTGAGAGTGTCACCCACACTCCCAAGCATCACCTACCGCACCCTAACCACTCGCTGTGTGTGAGAGTTTCACCCACACTCCCATGCAGCACCTACCGCACCCTAACCACTCGCTGTGTTAGAGAGTGTCACCCACACTCCTAAGCAGCACCTACCACACCCTAAACACTCGCTGTGTGAGAGAGTGTCACCCACACTCCCAAGCAGCAACTACCGCACCCTAACCACTCACTGTATGAGAGAGTTTCACCCACACTCCCAAGCAGCACCTACCGCACCCTAACCACTCGCTGTATGAGAGAGTTTCACCCACACTCCCAAGCAGCACCTACCGCACCCTAACCTCTCGCTGTGAGAGAGTTTCACCCACACTCCCAGGCAGCACCTACCGCACCCTAACCACTCGCTGTGTGAGAGAGTTTCACCCACACTCCCAAGCAGCACCTACCGCACCCTAACCACTCGCTGTGTGAGAGAGTGTCACCCACACTCCCAAGCAGCACCTACCGCACCCTAACCACTCACTGTGTGTGAGAGGTTCACCCACACTCCCAGGCAGCACCTACCGCACCCTAACCACTCGCTGTGTGAGTGTCACCCACACTCCCAGGCAGCACCTACTGCACCCTAACCACTCGCTGTGTGAGAGTTTCACCCACACTCCCAAGCAGCACCTACCGCACCCTAACCACTCGCTGTGAGAGTTTCACCCACACTCCCAGGCAGCACCTACCGCACCCTAACCACTCGCTGTGTGAGAGAGTTTCACCCACACTCCCAGGCAGCACCTACCGCACCCTAACCACTCGCTGTGTGAGAGAGTTTCACCCACACTCCCAAGCAGCACCTACCGCACCCTAACCACTCGCTGTGAGAGAGAGTTTCACCCACACTCCCAAGCAGCACCGACCGCACCCTAACCACTCGCTGTGTGAGAGAGTTTCACCCACACTCCCAAGCAGCAACTACCGCACCCGAACCACTCGCTGTGTGAGAGAGTTTCACCCACACTCCCAAGCAGCACCTACCGCACCCGAACCACTCGCTGTGTGAGAGAGTTTCACCCACACTCCCAGGCAGCACCTACCGCACCCTAACCACTCGCTGTGTGAGAGAGTGTCACCCACACTCCCAGGCAGCACCTACCGCACCCTAACCACTCGCTGTGTGAGAGAGTTTCACCTACACTCCCAGGCAGCACCTACCGCACCCTAACCACTCGCTGTGTGAGAGAGTTTCACCCACACTCCCAGGCAGCACCTACCGCACCTTAACCACTCGCTGTGTGAGAGAGTGTCACCCACACTCCCAGGCAGCACCTACCGCACCCTAACCACTCGCTGTGTGAGAGAGTTTCACCCACACTCCCAGGCAGCACCGACCGCACCCTAACCACTCGCTGTGTGAGAGAGTGTCACCCACACTCCCAGGCAGCACCTACCACACCCTAACCACTCGCTGTGTGAGAGAGTGTCACCCACACTCCCAGGCAGCACCGACCGCACCCTAACCACTCACTGTGTGAGAGAGTGTCACCCACACTCCCAGGCAGCACCGACCGCACCCTAACCACTCGCTGTGTGAGAGAGTTTCACCCACACTCCCAGGCAGCACCTACCGCACCCTAACCACTCGCTGTGTGAGAGAGTGTCACCCACACTCCCAGGCAGCACCTACCGCACCCTAACCACTCGCTGTGTGAGAGAGTGTCACCCACACTCCCAGGCAGCACCTACCGCACCCTAACCACTCGCTGTGTGAGAGAGTTTCACCTACACTCCCAGGCAGCACCTACCGCACCCTAACCACTCGCTGTGTGAGAGAGTTTCACCCACACTCCCAAGCAGCACCGACCGCACCCTAACCACTCGCTGTGTGAGAGAGTTTCACCCACACTCCCAAGCAGCACCGACCGCACCCTAACCACTCGCTGTGTGAGAGAGTTTCACCCACACTCCCAAGCAGCACCTACCGCACCCTAACCACTCGCTGTGTGAGAGAGTGTCACCCACACTCCCAAGCAGCACCTACTGCACCCTAACCACTCGCTGTGAGAGAGAGTTTCACCCACACTCCCAGGCAGCACCGACCGCACCCTAACCACTCGCTGTGAGAGAGAGTGTCACCCACACTCCCAAGCAGCACCCAGCGCACCCTAACCACTCGCTGTGTGAGAGAGTGTCACCCACACTCCCAAGCAGCACCCACCGCACCCTAACCACTCGCTGTGTGAGAGAGTTTCACCCACACTCCCAGGCAGCACCTACCGCACCCTAACCACTCGCTGTGTGAGAGAGTGTCACCCACACTCCCAGGCAGCACCTACCGCACCCTAACCACTCGCTGTGTGAGAGAGTTTCACCCACACTCCCAAGCAGCACCTACTGCACCCTAACCACTCGCTGTGTGAGAGAGTTTCACCCACACTCCCAAGCAGCACCTACCGCACCCTAACCACTCGCTGTGTGAGAGAGTTTCACCCACACTCCCAAGCAGCACCTACTGCACCCTAACCACTCGCTGTGTGAGAGAGTTTCACCCACACTCCCAAGCAGCACCTACCGCACCCTAACCACTCACTGTGTGAGAGAGTGTCACCCACACTCCCAGGCAGCACCTACCGCACCCTAACCACTCGCTGTGTGAGAGAGTGTCACCCACACTCCCAGGCAGCACCTACCGCACCCTAACCACTCGCTGTGTGAGAGAGTTTCACCCACACTCCCAGGCAGCACCTATGTACCCTAACCACTCGCTGTGTGAGAGAGTTTCACCCACACTCCCAAGGAGCACCTACCACACCCTAACCACTCGCTGTGTGAGAGAGTTTCACCCACACTCCCAAGCAGCACCTACCGCACCCTAACCACTCGCTGTGTGTGAGAGTTTCACCCACACTCCCAAGCAGCACCTACCGCACCCTAACCACTCGCTGTGTGTGAGAGTGTCACCCACACTCCCAAGCATCACCTACCGCACCCTAACCACTCGCTGTGTGTGAGAGTTTCACCCACACTCCCATGCAGCACCTACCGCACCCTAACCACTCGCTGTGTTAGAGAGTGTCACCCACACTCCTAAGCAGCACCTACCGCACCCTAAACACTCGCTGTGTGAGAGAGTGTCACCCACACTCCCAAGCAGCAACTACCGCACCCTAACCACTCACTGTATGAGAGAGTTTCACCCACACTCCCAAGCAGCACCTACCGCACCCTAACCACTCGCTGTATGAGAGAGTTTCACCCACACTCCCAAGCAGCACCTACCGCACCCTAACCTCTCGCTGTGAGAGAGTTTCACCCACACTCCCAGGCAGCACCTACCGCACCCTAACCACTCGCTGTGTGAGAGAGTTTCACCCACACTCCCAAGCAGCACCTACCGCACCCTAACCACTCGCTGTGTGAGAGAGTGTCACCCACACTCCCAAGCAGCACCTACCGCACCCTAACCACTCACTGTGTGTGAGAGGTTCACCCACACTCCCAGGCAGCACCTACCGCACCCTAACCACTCGCTGTGTGAGTGTCACCCACACTCCCAGGCAGCACCTACTGCACCCTAACCACTCGCTGTGTGAGAGTTTCACCCACACTCCCAAGCAGCACCTACCGCACCCTAACCACTCGCTGTGAGAGTTTCACCCACACTCCCAGGCAGCACCTACCGCACCCTAACCACTCGCTGTGTGAGAGAGTTTCACCCACACTCCCAGGCAGCACCTACCGCACCCTAACCACTCGCTGTGAGAGAGAGTTTCACCCACACTCCCAAGCAGCACCGACCGCACCCTAACCACTCGCTGTGTGAGAGAGTTTCACCCACACTCCCAAGCAGCAACTACCGCACCCGAACCACTCGCTGTGTGAGAGAGTTTCACCCACACTCCCAAGCAGCACCTACCGCACCCGAACCACTCGCTGTGTGAGAGAGTTTCACCCACACTCCCAGGCAGCACCTACCGCACCCTAACCACTCGCTGTGTGAGAGAGTGTCACCCACACTCCCAGGCAGCACCTACCGCACCCTAACCACTCGCTGTGTGAGAGAGTTTCACCTACACTCCCAGGCAGCACCTACCGCACCCTAACCACTCGCTGTGTGAGAGAGTTTCACCCACACTCCCAGGCAGCACCTACCGCACCTTAACCACTCGCTGTGTGAGAGAGTGTCACCCACACTCCCAGGCAGCACCTACCGCACCCTAACCACTCGCTGTGTGAGAGAGTTTCACCCACACTCCCAGGCAGCACCGACCGCACCCTAACCACTCGCTGTGTGAGAGAGTGTCACCCACACTCCCAGGCAGCACCTACCACACCCTAACCACTCGCTGTGTGAGAGAGTGTCACCCACACTCCCAGGCAGCACCGACCGCACCCTAACCACTCACTGTGTGAGAGAGTGTCACCCACACTCCCAGGCAGCACCGACCGCACCCTAACCACTCGCTGTGTGAGAGAGTTTCACCCACACTCCCAGGCAGCACCTACCGCACCCTAACCACTCGCTGTGTGAGAGAGTGTCACCCACACTCCCAGGCAGCACCTACCGCACCCTAACCACTCGCTGTGTGAGAGAGTTTCACCCACACTCCCAAGCAGCACCGACCGCACCCTAACCACTCGCTGTGTGAGAGAGTTTCACCCATACTCCCAGGCAGCACCGACCGCACCCTAACCACTCGCTGTGTGAGAGAGTTTCACCCACACTCCCAAGCAGCACCCACCGCACCCTAACCACTCGCTGTGAGAGAGAGTTTCACCCACACTCCCAGGCAGCACCTACCGCACCCTAACCACTCGCTGTGAGAGTGAGTGTCACCCACACTCCCAAGCAGCACCCAGCGCACCCTAACCACTCGCTGTGTGAGAGAGTGTCACCCACACTCCCAGGCAGCACCTACCGCACCCTAACCACTCGCTGTGTGAGAGAGTTTCACCTACACTCCCAAGCAGCACCTACCGCACCCTAACCACTCGCTGTGAGAGTGAGTTTCACCCACACTCCCAGGCAGCACCTACCGCACCCTAACCACTCGCTGTGTGAGAGAGTGTCACCCACACTCCCAGGCAGCACCTACCGCACCCTAACCACTCGCTGTGAGAGTGAGTTTCACCCACACTCCCAGGCAGCACCTACCGCACCCTAACCACTCGCTGTGTGAGAGAGTTTCACCTACACTCCCAAGCAGCATCTACCACACCCTAACCACTCACTGTGTGAGAGAGTGTCACCCACACTCCCAAGCTGCACCTACCGCACCCTAACCACTCGCTGTGTGAGAGAGTTTCACCCACACTCCCAAGCTGCACCTACCGCACCCTAACCACTCGCTGTGTGAGAGAGTTTCACCCACACTCCCAAGCTGCACCTACCGCACCCTAACCACTCACTGTGTGAGAGAGTTTCACCCACACTCCCAGGCAGCACCGACCGCACCCTAACCACTCGCTGTGTGAGAGAGTTTCACCCACACTCCCAGGCAGCACCGACCGCACCCTAACCACTCGCTGTGTGAGGGAGTTTCACCCACACTCCCAAGCAGCACCTACCGCACCCTAACCACTCGCTGTGTGAGAGAGTTTCACCCACACTCCCAAGCAGCACCTACCGCACCCTAACCACTCGCTGTGTGAGAGAGTTTCACCCACACTCCCAGGCAGCACCGACCGCACCCTAACCACTCGCTGTGTGAGAGAGTGTCACCCACACTCCCAAGCAGCACCTACCGCACCCTAACCACTCGCTGTGTGAGAGAGTGTCACACACACTCCCAGGCAGCACCTACCGCACCCTAACCACTCGCTGTGTGAGAGAGTTTCACCCACACTCCCAAGCAGCACCTACTGCACCCTAACCACTCGCTGTGTGAGAGAGTTTCACCCACACTCCCAAGCAGCACCTACCGCACCCTAACCACTCGCTGTGTGAGAGAGTTTCACCCACACTCCCAAGCAGCACCTACTGCACCCTAACCACTCGCTGTGTGAGAGAGTTTCACCCACACTCCCAAGCAGCACCTACCGCACCCTAACCACTCACTGTGTGAGAGAGTGTCACCCACACTCCCAGGCAGCACCTACCGCACCCTAACCACTCGCTGTGTGAGAGAGTGTCACCCACACTCCCAGGCAGCACCTACCGCACCCTAACCACTCGCTGTGTGAGAGAGTTTCACCCACACTCCCAGGCAGCACCTATGCACCCTAACCACTCGCTGTGTGAGAGAGTTTCACCCACACTCCCAAGGAGCACCTACCGCACCCTAACCACTCGCTGTGAGAGAGCGTTTCACCCACACTCCCAAGCAGAACTTACCGCACCCTAACCACTCGCTGTGTGAGAGAGTTTCACCCACACTCCCAAGCAGCACCTACCGCACCCTAACCACTCGCTGTGTGTGAGAGTTTCACCCACACTCCCAAGCAGCACCTACCGCACCCTAACCACTCGCTGTGTGTGAGTTTCACCCACACTCCCAAGCAGCACCTACCGCACCCTAACCACTCACTGTGTGAGAGAGTTTCACCCACACTCCCAAGCAGCACCTACCGCACCCTAACCACTCACTGTGTGAGAGTTTCACCCACACTCCCAAGCAGCACCGACCGCACCCTAACCACTCACTGTGTGAGAGAGTTTCACCCACACTCCCAAGCAGCATCTACCGCACCCTAACCACTCGCTGTGTGAGAGAGTTTCACCCACACTCCCAAGCAGCACCTACCGCACCCTAACCACTCGCTGTGTGAGAGAGTTTCACCCACACTCCCAAGCAGCACCGACCGCACCCTAACCACTCGCTGTGTGAGAGAGTTTCACCCACACTCCCAAGCAGCACCGACCGTACCCTAACCACTCGCTGTGTGAGAGAGTTTCACCCACACTCCCAAGCAGCACCGACCGCACCCTAACCACTCGCTGTGTGAGAGAGTTTCACCCACACTCCCAAGCAGCACCGACCGCACCCTAACCACTCGCTGTGTGAGAGAGTTTCACCCACACTCCCAAGCAGCACCTACCGCACCCTAACCACTCGCTGTGTGAGAGAGTGTCACCCACACTCCCAAGCAGCACCTACCGCACCCTAACCACTCGCTGTGAGAGAGAGTTTCACCCACACTCCCAGGCAGCACCGACCGCACCCTAACCACTCGCTGTGAGAGAGAGTGTCACCCACACTCCCAAGCAGCACCCAGCGCACCCTAACCACTCGCTGTGTGAGAGAGTGTCACCCACACTCCCAAGCAGCACCCACCGCACCCTAACCACTCGCTGTGTGAGAGAGTTTCACCCACACTCCCAGGCAGCACCTACCGCACCCTAACCACTCGCTGTGTGAGAGAGTGTCACCCACACTCCCAGGCAGCACCTACCGCACCCTAACCACTCGCTGTGTGAGAGAGTTTCACCCACACTCCCAAGCAGCACCTACTGCACCCTAACCACTCGCTGTGTGAGAGAGTTTCACCCACACTCCCAAGCAGCACCTACCGCACCCTAACCACTCGCTGTGTGAGAGAGTTTCACCCACACTCCCAAGCAGCACCTACTGCACCCTAACCACTCGCTGTGTGAGAGAGTTTCACCCACACTCCCAAGCAGCACCTACCGCACCCTAACCACTCACTGTGTGAGAGAGTGTCACCCACACTCCCAGGCAGCACCTACCGCACCCTAACCACTCGCTGTGTGAGAGAGTTTCACCCACACTCCCAAGCAGCACCTACCGCACCCTAACCACTCGCTGTGTGTGAGAGTTTCACCCACACTCCCAAGCAGCACCTACCGCACCCTAACCACTCGCTGTGTGTGAGTTTCACCCACACTCCCAAGCAGCACCTACCGCACCCTAACCACTCACTGTGTGAGAGAGTTTCACCCACACTCCCAAGCAGCACCTACCGCACCCTAACCACTCACTGTGTGAGAGTTTCACCCACACTCCCAAGCAGCACCGACCACACCCTAACCACTCGCTGTGTGAGAGAGTTTCACCCACACTCCCAAGCAGCACCGACCGCACCCTAACCACTCGCTGTGTGAGAGAGTTTCACCCACACTCCCAAGCAGCACCTACCGCACCCTAACCACTCGCTGTGTGAGAGAGTTTCACCCACACTCCCAAGCAGCACCGACCGCACCCTAACCACTCGCTGTGTGAGAGAGTTTCACCCACACTCCCAAGCAGCACCGACCGCACCCTAACCACTCGCTGTGTGAGAGAGTTTCACCCACACTCCCAAGCAGCACCTACCGCACCCTAACCACTCGCTGTGTGAGAGAGTGTCACCCACACTCCCAAGCAGCACCTACCGCACCCTAACCACTCGCTGTGAGAGAGAGTTTCACCCACACTCCCAGGCAGCACCGACCGCACCCTAACCACTCGCTGTGAGAGAGAGTGTCACCCACACTCCCAAGCAGCACCCAGCGCACCCTAACCACTCGCTGTGTGAGAGAGTGTCACCCACACTCCCAAGCAGCACCCACCGCACCCTAACCACTCGCTGTGTGAGAGAGTTTCACCCACACTCCCAGGCAGCACCTACCGCACCCTAACCACTCGCTGTGTGAGAGAGTGTCACCCACACTCCCAGGCAGCACCTACCGCACCCTAACCACTCGCTGTGTGAGAGAGTTTCACCCACACTCCCAAGCAGCACCTACTGCACCCTAACCACTCGCTGTGTGAGAGAGTTTCACCCACACTCCCAAGCAGCACCTACCGCACCCTAACCACTCGCTGTGTGAGAGAGTTTCACCCACACTCCCAAGCAGCACCTACTGCACCCTAACCACTCGCTGTGTGAGAGAGTTTCACCCACACTCCCAAGCAGCACCTACCGCACCCTAACCACTCGCTGTGTGAGAGAGTTTCACCCACACTCCCAAGCAGCACCTACCGCACCCTAACCACTCACTGTGTGAGAGAGTGTCACCCACACTCCCAGGCAGCACCTACCGCACCCTAACCACTCGCTGTGTGAGAGAGTGTCACCCACACTCCCAGGCAGCACCTACCGCACCCTAACCACTCGCTGTGTGAGAGAGTTTCACCCACACTCCCAGGCAGCACCTATGTACCCTAACCACTCGCTGTGTGAGAGAGTTTCACCCACACTCCCAAGGAGCACCTACCGCACCCTAACCACTCGCTGTGAGAGAGCGTTTCACCCACACTCCCAAGCAGAACTTACCGCACCCTAACCACTCGCTGTGTGAGAGAGTTTCACCCACACTCCCAAGCAGCACCTACCGCACCCTAACCACTCGCTGTGTGTGAGAGTGTCACCCACACTCCCAAGCATCACCTACCGCACCCTAACCACTCGCTGTGTGTGAGAGTTTCACCCACACTCCCAAGCAGCACCTACCGCACCCTAACCACTCGCTGTGTGTGAGAGTGTCACCCACACTCCCAAGCAGCACCTACCGCACCCTAACCACTCGCTGTGTTAGAGAGTGTCACCCACACTCCTAAGCAGCACCTACCACACCCTAAACACTCGCTGTGTGAGAGAGTGTCACCCACACTCCCAAGCAGCAACTACCGCACCCTAACCACTCACTGTATGAGAGAGTTTCACCCACACTCCCAAGCAGCACCTACCGCACCCTAACCACTCGCTGTATGAGAGAGTTTCACCCACACTCCCAAGCAGCACCTACCGCACCCTAACCTCTCGCTGTGAGAGAGTTTCACCCACACTCCCAGGCAGCACCTACCGCACCCTAACCACTCGCTGTGTGAGAGAGTTTCACCCACACTCCCAAGCAGCACCTACCGCACCCTAACCACTCGCTGTGTGAGAGAGTGTCACCCACACTCCCAAGCAGCACCTACCGCACCCTAACCACTCACTGTGTGTGAGAGGTTCACCCACACTCCCAGGCAGCACCTACCGCACCCTAACCACTCGCTGTGTGAGTGTCACCCACACTCCCAGGCAGCACCTACTGCACCCTAACCACTCGCTGTGTGAGAGTTTCACCCACACTCCCAAGCAGCACCTACCGCACCCTAACCACTCGCTGTGAGAGTTTCACCCACACTCCCAGGCAGCACCTACCGCACCCTAACCACTCGCTGTGTGAGAGAGTTTCACCCACACTCCCAGGCAGCACCTACCGCACCCTAACCACTCGCTGTGAGAGAGAGTTTCACCCACACTCCCAAGCAGCACCGACCGCACCCTAACCACTCGCTGTGTGAGAGAGTTTCACCCACACTCCCAAGCAGCACCGACCGCACCCGAACCACTCGCTGTGTGAGAGAGTTTCACCCACACTCCCAAGCAGCACCTACCGCACCCGAACCACTCGCTGTGTGAGAGAGTTTCACCCACACTCCCAGGCAGCACCTACCGCACCCTAACCACTCGCTGTGTGAGAGAGTGTCACCCACACTCCCAGGCAGCACCTACCGCACCCTAACCACTCGCTGTGTGAGAGAGTTTCACCTACACTCCCAGGCAGCACCTACCGCACCCTAACCACTCGCTGTGTGAGAGAGTTTCACCCACACTCCCAGGCAGCACCTACCGCACCTTAACCACTCGCTGTGTGAGAGAGTGTCACCCACACTCCCAGGCAGCACCTACCGCACCCTAACCACTCGCTGTGTGAGAGAGTTTCACCCACACTCCCAGGCAGCACCGACCGCACCCTAACCACTCGCTGTGTGAGAGAGTGTCACCCACACTCCCAGGCAGCACCTACCACACCCTAACCACTCGCTGTGTGAGAGAGTGTCACCCACACTCCCAGGCAGCACCGACCGCACCCTAACCACTCACTGTGTGAGAGAGTGTCACCCACACTCCCAGGCAGCACCGACCGCACCCTAACCACTCGCTGTGTGAGAGAGTTTCACCCACACTCCCAGGCAGCACCTACCGCACCCTAACCACTCGCTGTGTGAGAGAGTGTCACCCACACTCCCAGGCAGCACCTACCGCACCCTAACCACTCGCTGTGTGAGAGAGTGTCACCCACACTCCCAGGCAGCACCTACCGCACCCTAACCACTCGCTGTGTGAGAGAGTTTCACCTACACTCCCAGGCAGCACCTACCGCACCCTAACCACTCGCTGTGTGAGAGAGTTTCACCCACACTCCCAAGCAGCACCGACCGCACCCTAACCACTCGCTGTGTGAGAGAGTTTCACCCACACTCCCAAGCAGCACCGACCGCACCCTAACCACTCGCTGTGTGAGAGAGTTTCACCCACACTCCCAAGCAGCACCTACCGCACCCTAACCACTCGCTGTGTGAGAGAGTGTCACCCACACTCCCAAGCAGCACCTACTGCACCCTAACCACTCGCTGTGAGAGAGAGTTTCACCCACACTCCCAGGCAGCACCGACCGCACCCTAACCACTCGCTGTGAGAGAGAGTGTCACCCACACTCCCAAGCAGCACCCAGCGCACCCTAACCACTCGCTGTGTGAGAGAGTGTCACCCACACTCCCAAGCAGCACCCACCGCACCCTAACCACTCGCTGTGTGAGAGAGTTTCACCCACACTCCCAGGCAGCACCTACCGCACCCTAACCACTCGCTGTGTGAGAGAGTGTCACCCACACTCCCAGGCAGCACCTACCGCACCCTAACCACTCGCTGTGTGAGAGAGTTTCACCCACACTCCCAAGCAGCACCTACTGCACCCTAACCACTCGCTGTGTGAGAGAGTTTCACCCACACTCCCAAGCAGCACCTACCGCACCCTAACCACTCGCTGTGTGAGAGAGTTTCACCCACACTCCCAAGCAGCACCTACTGCACCCTAACCACTCGCTGTGTGAGAGAGTTTCACCCACACTCCCAAGCAGCACCTACCGCACCCTAACCACTCACTGTGTGAGAGAGTGTCACCCACACTCCCAGGCAGCACCTACCGCACCCTAACCACTCGCTGTGTGAGAGAGTGTCACCCACACTCCCAGGCAGCACCTACCGCACCCTAACCACTCGCTGTGTGAGAGAGTTTCACCCACACTCCCAGGCAGCACCTATGTACCCTAACCACTCGCTGTGTGAGAGAGTTTCACCCACACTCCCAAGGAGCACCTACCGCACCCTAACCACTCGCTGTGAGAGAGCGTTTCACCCACACTCCCAAGCAGAACTTACCGCACCCTAACCACTCGCTGTGTGAGAGAGTTTCACCCACACTCCCAAGCAGCACCTACCGCACCCTAACCACTCGCTGTGTGTGAGAGTTTCACCCACACTCCCAAGCAGCACCTACCGCACCCTAACCACTCGCTGTGTGTGAGAGTGTCACCCACACTCCCAAGCATCACCTACCGCACCCTAACCACTCGCTGTGTGTGAGAGTTTCACCCACACTCCCATGCAGCACCTACCGCACCCTAACCACTCGCTGTGTTAGAGAGTGTCACCCACACTCCTAAGCAGCACCTACCGCACCCTAAACACTCGCTGTGTGAGAGAGTGTCACCCACACTCCCAAGCAGCAACTACCGCACCCTAACCACTCACTGTATGAGAGAGTTTCACCCACACTCCCAAGCAGCACCTACCGCACCCTAACCACTCGCTGTATGAGAGAGTTTCACCCACACTCCCAAGCAGCACCTACCGCACCCTAACCTCTCGCTGTGAGAGAGTTTCACCCACACTCCCAGGCAGCACCTACCGCACCCTAACCACTCGCTGTGTGAGAGAGTTTCACCCACACTCCCAAGCAGCACCTACCGCACCCTAACCACTCGCTGTGTGAGAGAGTGTCACCCACACTCCCAAGCAGCACCTACCGCACCCTAACCACTCACTGTGTGTGAGAGGTTCACCCACACTCCCAGGCAGCACCTACCGCACCCTAACCACTCGCTGTGTGAGTGTCACCCACACTCCCAGGCAGCACCTACTGCACCCTAACCACTCGCTGTGTGAGAGTTTCACCCACACTCCCAAGCAGCACCTACCGCACCCTAACCACTCGCTGTGAGAGTTTCACCCACACTCCCAGGCAGCACCTACCGCACCCTAACCACTCGCTGTGTGAGAGAGTTTCACCCACACTCCCAGGCAGCACCTACCGCACCCTAACCACTCGCTGTGAGAGAGAGTTTCACCCACACTCCCAAGCAGCACCGACCGCACCCTAACCACTCGCTGTGTGAGAGAGTTTCACCCACACTCCCAAGCAGCAACTACCGCACCCGAACCACTCGCTGTGTGAGAGAGTTTCACCCACACTCCCAAGCAGCACCTACCGCACCCGAACCACTCGCTGTGTGAGAGAGTTTCACCCACACTCCCAGGCAGCACCTACCGCACCCTAACCACTCGCTGTGTGAGAGAGTGTCACCCACACTCCCAGGCAGCACCTACCGCACCCTAACCACTCGCTGTGTGAGAGAGTTTCACCTACACTCCCAGGCAGCACCTACCGCACCCTAACCACTCGCTGTGTGAGAGAGTTTCACCCACACTCCCAGGCAGCACCTACCGCACCTTAACCACTCGCTGTGTGAGAGAGTGTCACCCACACTCCCAGGCAGCACCTACCGCACCCTAACCACTCGCTGTGTGAGAGAGTTTCACCCACACTCCCAGGCAGCACCGACCGCACCCTAACCACTCGCTGTGTGAGAGAGTGTCACCCACACTCCCAGGCAGCACCTACCACACCCTAACCACTCGCTGTGTGAGAGAGTGTCACCCACACTCCCAGGCAGCACCGACCGCACCCTAACCACTCACTGTGTGAGAGAGTGTCACCCACACTCCCAGGCAGCACCGACCGCACCCTAACCACTCGCTGTGTGAGAGAGTTTCACCCACACTCCCAAGCAGCACCTACCGCACCCTAACCACTCGCTGTGTGAGAGAGTTTCACCCACACTCCCAAGCAGCACCTACCGCACCCTAACCACTCGCTGTGTGAGAGAGTTTCACCCACACTCCCAAACAGCACCTACCGCACCCTAACCACTCGCTGTGTGAGAGAGTTTCACCCACACTCCCAAGCAGCACCGACCGCACCCTAACCACTCGCTGTGTGAGAGAGTTTCACCCATACTCCCAGGCAGCACCGACCGCACCCTAACCACTCGCTGTGTGAGAGAGTTTCACCCACACTCCCAAGCAGCACCCACCGCACCCTAACCACTCGCTGTGAGAGAGAGTTTCACCCACACTCCCAGGCAGCACCTACCGCACCCTAACCACTCGCTGTGAGAGTGAGTGTCACCCACACTCCCAAGCAGCACCCAGCGCACCCTAACCACTCGCTGTGTGAGAGAGTGTCACCCACACTCCCAGGCAGCACCTACCGCACCCTAACCACTCGCTGTGTGAGAGAGTTTCACCTACACTCCCAAGCAGCACCTACCGCACCCTAACCACTCGCTGTGAGAGTGAGTTTCACCCACACTCCCAGGCAGCACCTACCGCACCCTAACCACTCGCTGTGTGAGAGAGTGTCACCCACACTCCCAGGCAGCACCTACCGCACCCTAACCACTCGCTGTGAGAGTGAGTTTCACCCACACTCCCAGGCAGCACCTACCGCACCCTAACCACTCGCTGTGTGAGAGAGTTTCACCTACACTCCCAAGCAGCATCTACCACACCCTAACCACTCACTGTGTGAGAGAGTGTCACCCACACTCCCAAGCTGCACCTACCGCACCCTAACCACTCGCTGTGTGAGAGAGTTTCACCCACACTCCCAAGCTGCACCTACCGCACCCTAACCACTCGCTGTGTGAGAGAGTTTCACCCACACTCCCAAGCTGCACCTACCGCACCCTAACCACTCACTGTGTGAGAGAGTTTCACCCACACTCCCAGGCAGCACCGACCGCACCCTAACCACTCGCTGTGTGAGAGAGTTTCACCCACACTCCCAGGCAGCACCGACCGCACCCTAACCACTCGCTGTGTGAGGGAGTTTCACCCACACTCCCAAGCAGCACCTACCGCACCCTAACCACTCGCTGTGTGAGAGAGTTTCACCCACACTCCCAAGCAGCACCTACCGCACCCTAACCACTCGCTGTGTGAGAGAGTTTCACCCACACTCCCAGGCAGCACCGACCGCACCCTAACCACTCGCTGTGTGAGAGAGTGTCACCCACACTCCCAAGCAGCACCTACCGCACCCTAACCACTCGCTGTGTGAGAGAGTGTCACACACACTCCCAGGCAGCACCTACCGCACCCTAACCACTCGCTGTGTGAGAGAGTTTCACCCACACTCCCAAGCAGCACCTACTGCACCCTAACCACTCGCTGTGTGAGAGAGTTTCACCCACACTCCCAAGCAGCACCTACCGCACCCTAACCACTCGCTGTGTGAGAGAGTTTCACCCACACTCCCAAGCAGCACCTACTGCACCCTAACCACTCGCTGTGTGAGAGAGTTTCACCCACACTCCCAAGCAGCACCTACCGCACCCTAACCACTCACTGTGTGAGAGAGTGTCACCCACACTCCCAGGCAGCACCTACCGCACCCTAACCACTCGCTGTGTGAGAGAGTGTCACCCACACTCCCAGGCAGCACCTACCGCACCCTAACCACTCGCTGTGTGAGAGAGTTTCACCCACACTCCCAGGCAGCACCTATGCACCCTAACCACTCGCTGTGTGAGAGAGTTTCACCCACACTCCCAAGCAGAACTTACCGCACCCTAACCACTCGCTGTGTGAGAGAGTTTCACCCACACTCCCAAGCAGCACCTACCGCACCCTAACCACTCGCTGTGTGTGAGAGTTTCACCCACACTCCCAAGCAGCACCTACCGCACCCTAACCACTCGCTGTGTGTGAGTTTCACCCACACTCCCAAGCAGCACCTACCGCACCCTAACCACTCACTGTGTGAGAGAGTTTCACCCACACTCCCAAGCAGCACCTACCGCACCCTAACCACTCACTGTGTGAGAGTTTCACCCACACTCCCAAGCAGCACCGACCACACCCTAACCACTCGCTGTGTGAGAGAGTTTCACCCACACTCCCAAGCAGCACCGACCGTACCCTAACCACTCGCTGTGTGAGAGAGTTTCACCCACACTCCCAAGCAGCACCGACCGCACCCTAACCACTCGCTGTGTGAGAGAGTTTCACCCACACTCCCAAGCAGCACCGACCGCACCCTAACCACTCGCTGTGTGAGAGAGTTTCACCCACACTCCCAAGCAGCACCTACCGCACCCTAACCACTCGCTGTGTGAGAGAGTGTCACCCACACTCCCAAGCAGCACCTACCGCACCCTAACCACTCGCTGTGAGAGAGAGTTTCACCCACACTCCCAGGCAGCACCGACCGCACCCTAACCACTCGCTGTGAGAGAGAGTGTCACCCACACTCCCAAGCAGCACCCAGCGCACCCTAACCACTCGCTGTGTGAGAGAGTGTCACCCACACTCCCAAGCAGCACCCACCGCACCCTAACCACTCGCTGTGTGAGAGAGTTTCACCCACACTCCCAGGCAGCACCTACCGCACCCTAACCACTCGCTGTGTGAGAGAGTGTCACCCACACTCCCAGGCAGCACCTACCGCACCCTAACCACTCGCTGTGTGAGAGAGTTTCACCCACACTCCCAAGCAGCACCTACTGCACCCTAACCACTCGCTGTGTGAGAGAGTTTCACCCACACTCCCAAGCAGCACCTACCGCACCCTAACCACTCGCTGTGTGAGAGAGTTTCACCCACACTCCCAAGCAGCACCTACTGCACCCTAACCACTCGCTGTGTGAGAGAGTTTCACCCACACTCCCAAGCAGCACCTACCGCACCCTAACCACTCACTGTGTGAGAGAGTGTCACCCACACTCCCAGGCAGCACCTACCGCACCCTAACCACTCGCTGTGTGAGAGAGTGTCACCCACACTCCCAGGCAGCACCTACCGCACCCTAACCACTCGCTGTGTGAGAGAGTTTCACCCACACTCCCAGGCAGCACCTATGTACCCTAACCACTCGCTGTGTGAGAGAGTTTCACCCACACTCCCAAGGAGCACCTACCGCACCCTAACCACTCGCTGTGAGAGAGCGTTTCACCCACACTCCCAGGCAGCACCTACCTCACCCTAACCACTCGCTGTGTGAGAGAGTTTCACCCACACTCCCAAGCAGCACCTACCGCACCCTAACCACTCGCTGTGTGTGAGAGTTTCACCCACACTCCCAAGCAGCACCTACCGCACCCTAACCACTCGCTGTGTGTGAGAGTGTCACCCACACTCCCAAGCATCACCTACCGCACCCTAACCACTCGCTGTGTGTGAGAGTTTCACCCACACTCCCATGCAGCACCTACCGCACCCTAACCACTCGCTGTGTTAGAGAGTGTCACCCACACTCCTAAGCAGCACCTACCGCACCCTAAACACTCGCTGTGTGAGAGAGTGTCACCCACACTCCCAAGCAGCAACTACCGCACCCTAACCACTCACTGTATGAGAGAGTTTCACCCACACTCCCAAGCAGCACCTACCGCACCCTAACCACTCGCTGTATGAGAGAGTTTCACCCACACTCCCAAGCAGCACCTACCGCACCCTAACCTCTCGCTGTGAGAGAGTTTCACCCACACTCCCAGGCAGCACCTACCGCACCCTAACCACTCGCTGTGTGAGAGAGTTTCACCCACACTCCCAAGCAGCACCTACCGCACCCTAACCACTCGCTGTGTGAGAGAGTGTCCCCCACACTCCCAAGCAGCACCTACCGCACCCTAACCACTCACTGTGTGTGAGAGGTTCACCCACACTCCCAGGCAGCACCTACCGCACCCTAACCACTCGCTGTGTGAGTGTCACCCACACTCCCAGGCAGCACCTACTGCACCCTAACCACTCGCTGTGTGAGAGTTTCACCCACACTCCCAAGCAGCACCTACCGCACCCTAACCACTCGCTGTGAGAGTTTCACCCACACTCCCAGGCAGCACCTACCGCACCCTAACCACTCGCTGTGTGAGAGAGTTTCACCCACACTCCCAGGCAGCACCTACCGCACCCTAACCACTCGCTGTGAGAGAGAGTTTCACCCACACTCCCAAGCAGCACCGACCGCACCCTAACCACTCGCTGTGTGAGAGAGTTTCACCCACACTCCCAAGCAGCACCTACCGCACCCTAACCACTCGCTGTGTGAGAGAGTTTCACCCACACTCCCAAGCAGCAACTACCGCACCCGAACCACTCGCTGTGTGAGAGAGTTTCACCCACACTCCCAAGCAGCACCTACCGCACCCGAACCACTCGCTGTGTGTGAGAGTTTCACCCACACTCCCAAGCAGCATCTACCGCACCCTAACCACTCGCTGTGTGTGAGAGTTTCACCCACACTCCCAAGCAGCATCTACCGCACCCTAACCACTCGCTGTGTGAGAGAGTTTCACCCACACTCCCAAGCAGCACCTACCGCACCCTAACCTCTCGCTGTGAGAGAGTTTCACCCACACTCCCAGGCAGCACCTACCGCACCCTAACCACTCGCTGTGTGAGAGAGTTTCACCCACACTCCCAAGCAGCACCTACCGCACCCTAACCACTCGCTGTGTGAGAGAGTGTCCCCCACACTCCCAAGCAGCACCTACCGCACCCTAACCACTCACTGTGTGTGAGAGGTTCACCCACACTCCCAGGCAGCACCTACCGCACCCTAACCACTCGCTGTGTGAGTGTCACCCACACTCCCAGGCAGCACCTACTGCACCCTAACCACTCGCTGTGTGAGAGTTTCACCCACACTCCCAAGCAGCACCGACCGCACCCTAACCACTCGCTGTGTGAGTGTCACCCACACTCCCAGGCAGCACCTACTGCACCCTAACCACTCGCTGTGTGAGTGTCACCCACACTCCCAGGCAGCACCTACCGCACCCTAACCACTCGCTGTGAGAGTTTCACCCACACTCCCAGGCAGCACCTACCGCACCCTAACCACTCGCTGTGTGAGAGAGTTTCACCCACACTCCCAGGCAGCACCTACCGCACCCTAACCACTCGCTGTGAGAGAGAGTTTCACCCACACTCCCAAGCAGCACCGACCGCACCCTAACCACTCGCTGTGTGAGAGAGTTTCACCCACACTCCCAAGCAGCAACTACCGCACCCGAACCACTCGCTGTGTGAGAGAG
The DNA here is from genome assembly GCF_964213995.1 of Mustelus asterias. Lineage (NCBI taxonomy): Eukaryota > Metazoa > Chordata > Chondrichthyes > Carcharhiniformes > Triakidae > Mustelus > Mustelus asterias. Next base: position 43,615 of record NW_027591411.1, on the reverse strand, counting down.
TTTCACCCACACTCCCAAGCAGCACCTACCGCACCCGAACCACTCGCTGTGTGTGAGAGTTTCACCCACACTCCCAGGCAGCATCTACCGCACCCTAACCACTCGCTGTGTGTGAGAGTTTCACCCACACTCCCAAGCAGCATCTACCGCACCCTAACCACTCGCTGTGTGAGAGAGTTTCACCCACACTCCCAAGCAGCACCTACCGCACCCTAACCACTCGCTGTGTGTGAGAGTGTCACCCACACTCCTAAGCAGCACCTACCGCACCCTAACCACTCGCTGTGTGTGAGAGTTTCACCCACACTCCCAAGCAGCACCTACCGCACCCTAACCACTCGCTGTGTGAGAGAGTTTCACCCACACTCCCAGGCAGCACCTACCGCACCCTAACCACTCGCTGTGTGAGAGAGTTTCACCCACACTCCCAGGCAGCACCTACCGCACCCTAACCACTCGCTGTGTGAGAGAGTTTCACCCACACTCCCAGGCAGCACCTACCGCACCCTAAACACTCGCTGTGTGAGAGAGTGTCACCCACACTCCCAAGCAGCAACTACCGCACCCTAACCACTCGCTGTATGAGAGAGTTTCACCCACACTCCCAAGCAGCACCTACCGCACCCTAACCTCTCGCTGTGAGAGAGTTTCACCCACACTCCCAGGCAGCACCTACCGCACCCTAACCACTCGCTGTGTGAGAGAGTTTCACCCACACTCCCAAGCAGCACCTACCGCACCCTAACCACTCGCTGTGTGAGAGAGTGTCACCCACACTCCCAAGCAGCACCTACCGCACCCTAACCACTCACTGTGTGTGAGAGTTTCACCCACACTCCCAAGCAGCACCTACCGCACCCTAACCACTCGCTGTGTGAGAGAGTGTCACCCACACTCCCAAGCAGCACCTACCGCACCCTAACCACTCACTGTGTGAGAGAGTTTCACCCACACTCCCAGGCAGCACCTACCGCACCCTAACCACTCGCTGTGTGAGTGTCACCCACACTCCCAGGCAGCACCTACTGCACCCTAACCACTCGCTGTGTCAGAGAGTTTCACCCACACTCCCAAGCAGCACCGACCGCACCCAACCACTCACTGTGTGGGAGAGTTTCACCCACACTCCCAAGCAGCACCTACCGCACCCTAACCACTCGCTGTGTGAGAGAGTGTCACCCACACTCCCAAGCAGCATCTACCGCACCCTAACCACTCGCTGTGTGAGAGAGTTTCACCCACACTCCCAAGCAGCACCTACCGCACCCTAACCACTCACTGTGTGAGAGTTTCACCCACACTCCCAAGCAGCACCTACCGCACCCTAACCACTCGCTGTGTGAGAGAGTTTCACCCACACTCCCAGGCAGCACCTACCGCACCCTAACCACTCGCTGTGAGAGAGAGTTTCACCCACACTCCCAAGCAGCACCTACCGCACCCTAACCACTCGCTGTGTGAGAGAGTTTCACCCACACTCCCAGGCAGCACCGACCGCGCCCTAACCACTCGCTGTGTGAGAGAGTTTCACCCACACTCCCAAGCAGCACCTACCGCACCCGAACCACTCGCTGTGTGAGAGAGTTTCACCCACACTCCCAGGCAGCACCGACCGCACCCTAACCACTCGCTGTGTGTGAGAGTTTCACCCACACTCCCAAGCAGCATCTACCGCACCCTAACCACTCGCTGTGTGTGAGAGTTTCACCCACACTCCCAAGCAGCACCTACCGCACCCTAACCACTCGCTGTGTGAGAGAGTTTCACCCACACTCCCAAGCAGCACCTACCGCACCCTAACCACTCGCTGTGTGTGAGAGTTTCACCCACACTCCCAAGCAGCATCTACCGCACCCTAACCACTCGCTGTGTTAGAGAGTGTCACCCACACTCCTAAGCAGCACCTACCGCACCCTAACCACTCGCTGTGTGAGAGAGTTTCACCCACACTCCCAGGCAGCATCTACCGCACCCTAACCACTCGCTGTGTGAGAGAGTTTCACCCACACTCCCAGGCAGCACCTACCGCACCCGAACCACTCGCTGTGTGAGAGAGTGTCACCCACACTCCCAGGCAGCACCTACCGCACCCTAACCACTCGCTGTGTGTGAGAGAGTTTCACCCACACTCCCAAGCAGCACCTACCGCACCCTAACCACTCGCTGTGTGAGAGAGTTTCACCCACACTCCCAGGCAGCACCTACCGCACCCTAACCACTCGCTGTGTGAGAGAGTTTCACCCACACTCCCAGGCAGCACCTACCGCACCCTAACCACTCGCTGTGTGAGAGAGTGTCACCCACACTCCCAGGCAGCACCTACCGCTCCCTAACCACTCGCTGTGTGAGAGAGTGTCACCCACACTCCCAGGCAGCACCTACCGCACCCTAACCACTCGCTGTATGAGAGAGTGTCACCCACACTCCCAAGCAGCACCTACCGCACACTAACCACTCGCTGTGTGTGAGAGAGTTTCACCCACACTCCCAAGCAGCACCTACCGCACCCTAACCACTCGCTGTGTTAGAGAGTGTCACCCACACTCCCAAGCAGCACCTACCGCACCCTAACCACTCGCTGTATGAGAGAGTTTCACCCACACTCCCAAGCAGCACCTACCGCACCCTAACCACTCGCTGTGTGTGAGAGAGTTTCACCCTCACTCCCAAGCAGCACCTACCGCACCCTAACCACTCGCTGTGTGAGAGAGTTTCACCCACACTCCCAGGCAGCACCTACCACACCCTAACCACTCGCTGTGTGAGAGAGTTTCACCCACACTCCCAGGCAGCACCGACCGCACCCTAAACACTCGCTGTGTGAGAGAGTGTCACCCACAGTCCCAGGCAGCATCTACCGCACCCTAACCACTCACTGTGTGTGAGAGGTTCACCCACACTCCCAGGCAGCACCTACCGCACCCTAACCACTCGCTGTGTGAGTGTCACCCACACTCCCAGGCAGCACCTACTGCACCCTAACCACTCGCTGTGTGAGAGTTTCACCCACACTCCCAAGCAGCACCTACCGCACCCTAACCACTCGCTGTGAGAGTTTCACCCACACTCCCAGGCAGCACCTACCGCACCCTAACCACTCGCTGTGAGAGAGAGTTTCACCCACACTCCCAAGCAGCACCTACCGCACCCTAACCACTCGCTGTGTGAGAGAGTTTCACCCACACTCCCAGGCAGCACCTACCGCACCCTAACCACTCGCTGTGAGAGAGAGTTTCACCCACACTCCCAAGCAGCACCGACCGCACCCTAACCACTCGCTGTGTGAGAGAGTTTCACCCACACTCCCAAGCAGCAACTACCGCACCCGAACCACTCGCTGTGTGAGAGAGTTTCACCCACACTCCCAAGCAGCACCTACCGCACCCGAACCACTCGCTGTGTGTGAGAGTTTCACCCACACTCCCAAGCAGCATCTACCGCACCCTAACCACTCGCTGTGTGTGAGAGTTTCACCCACACTCCCAAGCAGCATCTACCGCACCCTAACCACTCGCTGTGTGAGAGAGTTTCACCCACACTCCCAAGCAGCACCTACCGCACCCTAACCACTCGCTGTGAGAGTTTCACCCACACTCCCAAGCAGCACCTACCGCACCCTAACCACTCGCTGTGTGTGAGAGTTTCACCCACACTCCCAAGCAGCATCTACCGCACCCTAACCACTCGCTGTGTTAGAGAGTGTCACCCACACTCCTAAGCAGCACCTACCGCACCCTAACCACTCGCTGTGTGAGAGAGTTTCACCCACACTCCCAGGCAGCATCTACCGCACCCTAACCACTCGCTGTGTGAGAGAGTTTCACCCACACTCCCAGGCAGCACCTACCGCACCCTAACCACTCGCTGTGTGAGAGAGTTTCACCCACACTCCCAAGCAGCACCTACCGCACCCTAACCACTCGCTGTGTGAGAGAGTTTCACCCACACTCCCAAGCAGCATCTACCGCACCCTAACCACTCGCTGTGTGTGAGAGAGTTTCACCCTCACTCCCAAGCAGCACCTACCGCACCCTAACCACTCGCTGTGTGAGAGAGTTTCACCCTCACTCCCAAGCAGCACCTACCGCACCCTAACCACTCGCTGTGTGAGAGAGTTTCACCCACACTCCCAGGCAGCACCTACCGCACCCTAACCACTCGCTGTGTGAGAGAGTTTCACCCACACTCCCAGGCAGCACCGACCGCACCCTAACCACTCGCTGTGTGAGAGAGTGTCACCCACACTCCCAAGCAGCAACTACCGCACCCTAACCACTCGCTGTGTGAGAGAGTTTCACCCACACTCCCAGGCAGCACCTACCGCACCCTAAACACTCGCTGTGTGAGAGAGTGTCACCCACACTCCCAAGCAGCAACTACCGCACCCTAACCACTCGCTGTATGAGAGAGTTTCACCCACACTCCCAAGCAGCACCTACCGCACCCTAACCTCTCGCTGTGAGAGAGTTTCACCCACACTCCCAGGCAGCACCTACCGCACCCTAACCACTCGCTGTGTGAGAGAGTTTCACCCACACTCCCAAGCAGCACCTACCGCACCCTAACCACTCGCTGTGTGAGAGAGTGTCACCCACACTCCCAGGCAGCACCTACCGCACCCTAACCACTCACTGTGTGTGAGAGTTTCACCCACACTCCCAAGCAGCACCTACCGCACCCTAACCACTCGCTGTGTGAGAGAGTGTCACCCACACTCCCAAGCAGCACCTACCGCACCCTAACCACTCACTGTGTGAGAGAGTTTCACCCACACTCCCAGGCAGCACCTACCGCACCCTAACCACTCGCTGTGTGAGTGTCACCCACACTCCCAGGCAGCACCTACTGCACCCTAACCACTCGCTGTGTCAGAGAGTTTCACCCACACTCCCAAGCAGCACCGACCGCACCCAACCACTCACTGTGTGGGAGAGTTTCACCCACACTCCCAAGCAGCACCTACCGCACCCTAACCACTCGCTGTGTGAGAGAGTGTCACCCACACTCCCAAGCAGCATCTACCGCACCCTAACCACTCGCTGTGTGAGAGAGTTTCACCCACACTCCCAAGCAGCACCTACCGCACCCTAACCACTCACTGTGTGAGAGTTTCACCCACACTCCCAAGCAGCACCTACCGCACCCTAACCACTCGCTGTGTGAGAGAGTTTCACCCACACTCCCAGGCAGCACCTACCGCACCCTAACCACTCGCTGTGAGAGAGAGTTTCACCCACACTCCCAAGCAGCACCTACCGCACCCTAACCACTCGCTGTGTGAGAGAGTTACACCCACACTCCCAGGCAGCACCGACCGCGCCCTAACCACTCGCTGTGTGAGAGAGTTTCACCCACACTCCCAAGCAGCACCTACCGCACCCGAACCACTCGCTGTGTGAGAGAGTTTCACCCACACTCCCAGGCAGCACCTACCGCACCCTAACCACTCGCTGTGTGTGAGAGTTTCACCCACACTCCCAAGCAGCATCTACCGCACCCTAACCACTCGCTGTGTGTGAGAGTTTCACCCACACTCCCAAGCAGCATCTACCGCACCCTAACCACTCGCTGTGTGAGAGAGTTTCACCCACACTCCCAAGCAGCACCTACCGCACCCTAACCACTCGCTGTGTGAGAGAGTTTCACCCACACTCCCAAGCAGCACCTACCGCACCCTAACCACTCGCTGTGTGTGAGAGTTTCACCCACACTCCCAAGCAGCATCTACCGCACCCTAACCACTCGCTGTGTTAGAGAGTGTCACCCACACTCCTAAGCAGCACCTACCGCACCCTAACCACTCGCTGTGTGAGAGAGTTTCACCCACACTCCCAGGCAGCATCTACCGCACCCTAACCACTCGCTGTGTGAGAGAGTTTCACCCACACTCCCAGGCAGCACCTACCGCACCCGAACCACTCGCTGTGTGAGAGAGTGTCACCCACACTCCCAGGCAGCACCTACCGCACCCTAACCACTCGCTGTGTGTGAGAGAGTTTCACCCACACTCCCAAGCAGCACCTACCGCACCCTAACCACTCGCTGTGTGAGAGAGTTTCACCCACACTCCCAGGCAGCACCTACCGCACCCTAACCACTCGCTGTGTGAGAGAGTTTCACCCACACTCCCAGGCAGCACCTACCGCACCCTAACCACTCGCTGTGTGAGAGAGTGTCACCCACACTCCCAGGCAGCACCTACCGCACCCTAACCACTCGCTGTGTGAGAGAGTGTCACCCACACTCCCAGGCAGCACCTACCGCACCCTAACCACTCGCTGTATGAGAGAGTGTCACCCACACTCCCAAGCAGCACCTACCGCACACTAACCACTCGCTGTGTGTGAGAGAGTTTCACCCACACTCCCAAGCAGCACCTACCGCACCCTAACCACTCGCTGTGTTAGAGAGTGTCACCCACACTCCCAAGCAGCACCTACCGCACCCTAACCACTCGCTGTATGAGAGAGTTTCACCCACACTCCCAAGCAGCACCTACCGCACACTAACCACTCGCTGTGTGTGAGAGAGTTTCACCCTCACTCCCAAGCAGCACCTACCGCACCCTAACCACTCGCTGTGTGAGAGAGTTTCACCCACACTCCCAGGCAGCACCTACCGCACCCTAACCACTCGCTGTGTGAGAGAGTTTCACCCTCACTCCCAAGCAGCACCTACCGCACCCTAACCACTCGCTGTGTGAGAGAGTGTCACCCACACTCCCAGGCAGCACCTACCGCACCCTAACCACTCGCTGTGTGAGAGAGTGTCACCCACAGTCCCAGGCAGCATCTACCGCACCCTAACCACTCGCTGTGTGAGAGAGAGTTTCACCCACAGTCCCAGGCAGCATCTACCGCACCCTAACCACTCGCTGTGTGAGAGAGTTTCACCCACACTCCCAAGCAGCACCTACCGCACCCTAACCACTCACTGTGTGAGAGAGTTTCACCCACACTCCCAGGCAGCACCTACCGCACCCTAACCACTCGCTGTGTGAGTGTCACCCACACTCCCAGGCAGCACCTACTGCACCCTAACCACTCGCTGTGTCAGAGAGTTTCACCCACACTCCCAAGCAGCACCGACCGCACCCAACCACTCACTGTGTGGGAGAGTTTCACCCACACTCCCAAGCAGCACCTACCGCACCCTAACCACTCGCTGTGTGAGAGAGTGTCACCCACACTCCCAAGCAGCATCTACCGCACCCTAACCACTCGCTGTGTGAGAGAGTTTCACCCACACTCCCAAGCAGCACCTACCGCACCCTAACCACTCACTGTGTGAGAGTTTCACCCACACTCCCAAGCAGCACCTACCGCACCCTAACCACTCGCTGTGTGAGAGAGTTTCACCCACACTCCCAAGCAGCACCTACCGCACCCGAACCACTCGCTGTGTGAGAGAGTTTCACCCACACTCCCAGGCAGCACCTACCGCACCCTAACCACTCGCTGTGTGTGAGAGTTTCACCCACACTCCCAAGCAGCATCTACCGCACCCTAACCACTCGCTGTGTGTGAGAGTTTCACCCACACTCCCAAGCAGCATCTACCGCACCCTAACCACTCGCTGTGTGAGAGAGTTTCACCCACACTCCCAAGCAGCACCTACCGCACCCTAACCACTCGCTGTGTGAGAGAGTTTCACCCACACTCCCAAGCAGCACCTACCGCACCCTAACCACTCGCTGTGTGTGAGAGTTTCACCCACACTCCCAAGCAGCATCTACCGCACCCTAACCACTCGCTGTGTTAGAGAGTGTCACCCACACTCCTAAGCAGCACCTACCGCACCCTAACCACTCGCTGTGTGAGAGAGTTTCACCCACACTCCCAGGCAGCATCTACCGCACCCTAACCACTCGCTGTGTGAGAGAGTTTCACCCACACTCCCAGGCAGCACCTACCGCACCCGAACCACTCGCTGTGTGAGAGAGTGTCACCCACACTCCCAGGCAGCACCTACCGCACCCTAACCACTCGCTGTGTGTGAGAGAGTTTCACCCACACTCCCAAGCAGCACCTACCGCACCCTAACCACTCGCTGTGTGAGAGAGTTTCACCCACACTCCCAGGCAGCACCTACCGCACCCTAACCACTCGCTGTGTGAGAGAGTTTCACCCACACTCCCAGGCAGCACCTACCGCACCCTAACCACTCGCTGTGTGAGAGAGTGTCACCCACACTCCCAGGCAGCACCTACCGCACCCTAACCACTCACTGTGTGAGAGAGTGTCACCCACACTCCCAGGCAGCACCTACCGCACCCTAACCACTCGCTGTATGAGAGAGTGTCACCCACACTCCCAAGCAGCACCTACCGCACACTAACCACTCGCTGTGTGTGAGAGAGTTTCACCCTCACTCCCAAGCAGCACCTACCGCACCCTAACCACTCGCTGTATGAGAGAGTTTCACCCACACTCCCAAGCAGCACCTACCGCACACTAACCACTCGCTGTGTGTGAGAGAGTTTCACCCTCACTCCCAAGCAGCACCTACCGCACCCTAACCACTCGCTGTGTGAGAGAGTTTCACCCACACTCCCAGGCAGCACCTACCACACCCTAACCACTCGCTGTGTGAGAGAGTTTCACCCACACTCCCAGGCAGCACCTACCACACCCTAACCACTCGCTGTGTGAGAGAGTGTCACCCACAGTCCCAGGCAGCATCTACCGCACCCTAACCACTCGCTGTGTGAGAGAGTTTCACCCACACTCCCAAGCAGCACCTACCGCACCCTAACCACTCGCTGTGTGAGAGAGTTTCACCCACACTCCCAAGCAGCACCTACCGCACCCTAACCACTCGCTGTGTGAGAGAGAGTTTCACCCACACTCCCAAGCAGCACCTACCGCACCCTAACCACTCGCTGTGTGAGAGAGTTTCACCCACACTCCCAGGCAGCATCTACCGCACCCTAACCACTCGCTGTGTGAGAGAGTTTCACCCACACTCCCAAGCAGCACCTACCGCACCCTAACCACTCGCTGTGTGAGAGAGAGTTTCACCCACACTCCCAAGCAGCACCTACCGCACCCTAACCACTCGCTGTGTGAGAGAGTTTCACCCACACTCCCAAGCAGCACCTACCGCACCCTAACCACTCACTGTGTGTGAGAGGTTCACCCACACTCCCAGGCAGCACCTACCGCACCCTAACCACTCGCTGTGTGAGTGTCACCCACACTCCCAGGCAGCACCTACTGCACCCTAACCACTCGCTGTGTGAGAGAGTTTCACCCACACTCCCAAGCAGCACCGACCGCACCCAACCACTCACTGTGTGGGAGAGTTTTTCACCCACACTCCCAAGCAGCACCTACCGCACCCTAACCACTCGCTGTGTGAGAGAGTGTCACCCACACTCCCAAGCAGCATCTACCGCACCCTAACCACTCGCTGTGTGAGAGAGTTTCACCCACACTCCCAAGCAGCACCTACCGCACCCTAACCACTCACTGTGTGAGAGTTTCACCCACACTCCCAAGCAGCACCTACCGCACCCTAACCACTCGCTGTGTGAGAGAGTTTCACCCACACTCCCAGGCAGCACCTACCGCACCCTAACCACTCGCTGTGTGAGAGAGTTTCACCCACACTCCCAAGCAGCACCTACCGCACCCTAACCACTCACTGTGTGAGAGAGTTTCACCCACACTCCCAGGCAGCACCTACCGCACCCTAACCACTCACTGTGTGAGAGAGTTTCACCCACACTCCCAGGCAGCACCGACCGCACCCTAACCACTTGCTGTGTGAGAGAGTTTCACCCACACTCCCAGACAGCACCTACTGCACCCTAACCACTCGCTGTGTGAGAGAGTTTCACCCACACTCCCAAGCAGCACCTACCGCACCCTAACCACTCGCTATGTGAGAGAGTTTCACCCACACTCCCAAGCAGCACCTACCGCACCCTAACCACTCGCTGTGTGAGAGAGTTTCACCCACACTCCCAGGCAGCACCTACCGCACCCTAACCACTCGCTGTGTGAGAGAGTGTCACCCACACTCCCACGCAGCACCGACCGCACCCTAACCACTCGCTGTGTGAGAGAGTTTCACCCACACTCCCAGGCAGCACTGACCGCACCCTAACCACTCGCTGTGTGAGAGAGTTTCACCCTCACTCCCAAGCAGCACCTACCGCACCCTAACCACTCGCTGTGTGAGAGAGTTTCACCCACAGTCCCAAGCAGCACCTACCGCACCCTAACCACTCACTGTGTGAGAGAGTTTCACCCACACTCCCAAGCAGCACCGACCGCACCCTAACCACTCGCTGTGTGAGAGAGTTTCACCCACACTCCCAGGCAGCACCTACCGCACCCTAACCACTCGCTGTGAGAGTTTCACCCACACTCCCAAGCAGCACCGACCGCACCCTAACCACTCGCTGTGTGAGAGAGTTTCACCCATACTCCCAGGCAGCACCGACCGCACCCTAACCACTCGCTGTGTGAGAGAGTTTCACCCACACTCCCAAGCAGCACCTACCGCACCCTAACCACTCGCTGTGTGAGAGAGTTTCACCCACACTCCAAAGCAGCACCTACCGCACCCTAACCACTCGCTGTGTGAGAGAGTTTCACCCACAGTCCCAAGCAGCACCTACCGCACCCTAACCACTCGCTGTGTGAGAGAGTTTCACCCACACTCCCAAGCAGCACCTACCGCACCCTAACCACTCACTGTGTGAGAGAGTTTCACCCACACTCCCAAGCAGCACCTACCGCACCCTAACCACTCACTGTGTGAGAGAGTTTCACCCACACTCCCAAGCAGCACCTACCGCACCCTAACCACTCACTGTGTGAGAGAGTTTCACCCACACTCCCAGGCAGCACCTACCACACCCTAACCACTCGCTGTGTGAGAGAGTTTCACCCACGCTCCCAGGCAGCACCTACCGCACCCGAACCACTCGCTGTGTGAGAGAGTTTCACCCACACTCCCAGGCAGCACCTACCGCACCCTAACCACTCGCTGTGTGAGAGAGTGTCACCCACACTCCCAGGCAGCACCTACCGCACCCTAACCACTCGCTGTGTGAGAGAGTTTCACCTACACTCCCAGGCAGCACCTACCGCACCCTAACCACTCGCTGTGTGAGAGAGTTTCACCCACACTCCCAGGCAGCACCTACCGCACCTTAACCACTCGCTGTGTGAGAGAGTGTCACCCACACTCCCAGGCAGCACCTACCGCACCCTAACCACTCGCTGTGTGAGAGAGTTTCACCCACACTCCCAGGCAGCACCGACCGCACCCTAACCACTCGCTGTGTGAGAGAGTGTCACCCACACTCCCAGGCAGCACCTACCACACCCTAACCACTCGCTGTGTGAGAGAGTGTCACCCACACTCCCAGGCAGCACCGACCGCACCCTAACCACTCACTGTGTGAGAGAGTGTCACCCACACTCCCAGGCAGCACCGACCGCACCCTAACCACTCGCTGTGTGAGAGAGTTTCACCCACACTCCCAGGCAGCACCTACCGCACCCTAACCACTCGCTGTGTGAGAGAGTGTCACCCACACTCCCAGGCAGCACCTACCGCACCCTAACCACTCGCTGTGTGAGAGAGTTTCACCCACACTCCCAAGCAGCACCGACCGCACCCTAACCACTCGCTGTGTGAGAGAGTTTCACCCATACTCCCAGGCAGCACCGACCGCACCCTAACCACTCGCTGTGTGAGAGAGTTTCACCCACACTCCCAAGCAGCACCCACCGCACCCTAACCACTCGCTGTGAGAGAGAGTTTCACCCACACTCCCAGGCAGCACCTACCGCACCCTAACCACTCGCTGTGAGAGTGAGTGTCACCCACACTCCCAAGCAGCACCCAGCGCACCCTAACCACTCGCTGTGTGAGAGAGTGTCACCCACACTCCCAGGCAGCACCTACCGCACCCTAACCACTCGCTGTGTGAGAGAGTTTCACCTACACTCCCAAGCAGCACCTACCGCACCCTAACCACTCGCTGTGAGAGTGAGTTTCACCCACACTCCCAGGCAGCACCTACCGCACCCTAACCACTCGCTGTGTGAGAGAGTGTCACCCACACTCCCAGGCAGCACCTACCGCACCCTAACCACTCGCTGTGAGAGTGAGTTTCACCCACACTCCCAGGCAGCACCTACCGCACCCTAACCACTCGCTGTGTGAGAGAGTTTCACCTACACTCCCAAGCAGCATCTACCACACCCTAACCACTCACTGTGTGAGAGAGTGTCACCCACACTCCCAAGCTGCACCTACCGCACCCTAACCACTCGCTGTGTGAGAGAGTTTCACCCACACTCCCAAGCTGCACCTACCGCACCCTAACCACTCGCTGTGTGAGAGAGTTTCACCCACACTCCCAAGCTGCACCTACCGCACCCTAACCACTCACTGTGTGAGAGAGTTTCACCCACACTCCCAGGCAGCACCGACCGCACCCTAACCACTCGCTGTGTGAGAGAGTTTCACCCACACTCCCAGGCAGCACCTACCGCACCCTAACCACTCGCTGTGTGAGAGAGTTTCACCCACACTCCCAAGCAGCACCTACCGCACCCTAACCACTCGCTGTGTGAGAGAGTTTCACCCACACTCCCAGGCAGCACCGACCGCACCCTAACCACTCGCTGTGTGAGAGAGTGTCACCCACACTCCCAAGCAGCACCTACCGCACCCTAACCACTCGCTGTGTGAGAGAGTGTCACACACACTCCCAGGCAGCACCTACCGCACCCTAACCACTCGCTGTGTGAGAGAGTTTCACCCACACTCCCAAGCAGCACCTACTGCACCCTAACCACTCGCTGTGTGAGAGAGTTTCACCCACACTCCCAAGCAGCACCTACCGCACCCTAACCACTCGCTGTGTGAGAGAGTTTCACCCACACTCCCACGCAGCACCTACTGCACCCTAACCACTCGCTGTGTGAGAGAGTTTCACCCACACTCCCAAGCAGCACCTACCGCACCCTAACCACTCACTGTGTGAGAGAGTGTCACCCACACTCCCAGGCAGCACCTACCGCACCCTAACCACTCGCTGTGTGAGAGAGTGTCACCCACACTCCCAGGCAGCACCTACCGCACCCTAACCACTCGCTGTGTGAGAGAGTTTCACCCACACTCCCAGGCAGCACCTACCGCACCCTAACCACTCGCTGTGTGAGAGAGTTTCACCCACACTCCCAAGGAGCACCTACCGCACCCTAACCACTCGCTGTGAGAGAGCGTTTCACCCACACTCCCAAGCAGAACTTACCGCACCCTAACCACTCGCTGTGTGAGAGAGTTTCACCCACACTCCCAAGCAGCACCTACCGCACCCTAACCACTCGCTGTGTGTGAGTTTCACCCACACTCCCAAGCAGCACCTACCGCACCCTAACCACTCACTGTGTGAGAGTTTCACCCACACTCCCAAGCAGCACCGACCACACCCTAACCACTCGCTGTGTGAGAGAGTTTCACCCACACTCCCAAGCAGCACCGACCGCACCCTAACCACTCGCTGTGTGAGAGAGTTTCACCCACACTCCCAAGCAGCACCGACCGCACCCTAACCACTCGCTGTGTGAGAGAGTTTCACCCACACTCCCAAGCAGCACCGACCGCACCCTAACCACTCGCTGTGTGAGAGAGTTTCACCCACACTCCCAAGCAGCACCGACCGCACCCTAACCACTCGCTGTGTGAGAGAGTTTCACCCACACTCCCAAGCAGCACCGACCGCACCCTAACCACTCGCTGTGTGAGAGAGTTTCACCCACACTCCCAAGCAGCACCGACCGCACCCTAACCACTCGCTGTGTGAGAGAGTTTCACCCACACTCCCAAGCAGCACCTACCGCACCCTAACCACTCGCTGTGTGAGAGAGTGTCACCCACACTCCCAAGCAGCACCTACCGCACCCTAACCACTCGCTGTGTGAGAGAGTTTCACTCACACTCCCAGGCAGCACCTACCGCACCCTAACCACTCGCTGTGAGAGAGAGTGTCACCCACACTCCCAAGCAGCACCCAGCGCACCCTAACCACTCGCTGTGTGAGAGAGTGTCACCCACACTCCCAAGCAGCACCCACCGCACCCTAACCACTCGCTGTGTGAGAGAGTTTCACCCACACTCCCAGGCAGCACCTACCGCACCCTAACCACTCGCTGTGTGAGAGAGTGTCACCCACACTCCCAGGCAGCACCTACCGCACCCTAACCACTCGCTGTGTGAGAGAGTTTCACCCACACTCCCAAGCAGCACCTACTGCACCCTAACCACTCGCTGTGTGAGAGAGTTTCACCCACACTCCCAAGCAGCACCTACCGCACCCTAACCACTCGCTGTGTGAGAGAGTTTCACCCACACTCCCAAGCAGCACCTACTGCACCCTAACCACTCGCTGTGTGAGAGAGTTTCACCCACACTCCCAAGCAGCACCTACCGCACCCTAACCACTCACTGTGTGAGAGAGTGTCACCCACACTCCCAGGCAGCACCTACCGCACCCTAACCACTCGCTGTGTGAGAGAGTGTCACCCACACTCCCAGGCAGCACCTACCGCACCCTAACCACTCGCTGTGTGAGAGAGTTTCACCCACACTCCCAGGCAGCACCTATGTACCCTAACCACTCGCTGTGTGAGAGAGTTTCACCCACACTCCCAAGGAGCACCTACCGCACCCTAACCACTCGCTGTGTGAGAGAGTTTCACCCACACTCCCAAGCAGAACTTACCGCACCCTAACCACTCGCTGTGTGAGAGAGTTTCACCCACACTCCCAAGCAGCACCTACCGCACCCTAACCACTCGCTGTGTGTGAGAGTTTCACCCACACTCCCAAGCAGCACCTACCGCACCCTAACCACTCGCTGTGTGTGAGAGTGTCACCCACACTCCCAAGCATCACCTACCGCACCCTAACCACTCGCTGTGTGTGAGAGTTTCACCCACACTCCCATGCAGCACCTACCGCACCCTAACCACTCGCTGTGTGAGAGAGTGTCACCCACACTCCCAAGCAGCACCTACCGCACCCTAACCACTCGCTGTGTGAGAGAGTTTCACCCACACTCCCAGGCAGCACCTACCGCACCCTAACCACTCGCTGTGTGAGAGAGTGTCACCCACACTCCCAAGCAGCATCTACCGCACCCTAACCACTCGCTGTGTGAGAGAGTTTCACCCACACTCCCAAGCAGCACCTACCGCACCCTAACCACTCACTGTGTGAGAGTTTCACCCACACTCCCAAGCAGCACCTACCGCACCCTAACCACTCGCTGTGTGAGAGAGTTTCACCCACACTCCCAAGCAGCACCTACCGCACCCGAACCACTCGCTGTGTGAGAGAGTTTCACCCACACTCCCAGGCAGCACCTACCGCACCCTAACCACTCGCTGTGTGTGAGAGTTTCACCCACACTCCCAAGCAGCATCTACCGCACCCTAACCACTCGCTGTGTGTGAGAGTTTCACCCACACTCCCAAGCAGCATCTACCGCACCCTAACCACTCGCTGTGTGAGAGAGTTTCACCCACACTCCCAAGCAGCACCTACCGCACCCTAACCACTCGCTGTGTGAGAGAGTTTCACCCACACTCCCAAGCAGCACCTACCGCACCCTAACCACTCGCTGTGTGTGAGAGTTTCACCCACACTCCCAAGCAGCATCTACCGCACCCTAACCACTCGCTGTGTTAGAGAGTGTCACCCACACTCCTAAGCAGCACCTACCGCACCCTAACCACTCGCTGTGTGAGAGAGTTTCACCCACACTCCCAGGCAGCATCTACCGCACCCTAACCACTCGCTGTGTGAGAGAGTTTCACCCACACTCCCAGGCAGCACCTACCGCACCCGAACCACTCGCTGTGTGAGAGAGTGTCACCCACACTCCCAGGCAGCACCTACCGCACCCTAACCACTCGCTGTGTGTGAGAGAGTTTCACCCACACTCCCAAGCAGCACCTACCGCACCCTAACCACTCGCTGTGTGAGAGAGTTTCACCCACACTCCCAGGCAGCACCTACCGCACCCTAACCACTCGCTGTGTGAGAGAGTTTCACCCACACTCCCAGGCAGCACCTACCGCACCCTAACCACTCGCTGTGTGAGAGAGTGTCACCCACACTCCCAGGCAGCACCTACCGCACCCTAACCACTCACTGTGTGAGAGAGTGTCACCCACACTCCCAGGCAGCACCTACCGCACCCTAACCACTCGCTGTATGAGAGAGTGTCACCCACACTCCCAAGCAGCACCTACCGCACACTAACCACTCGCTGTGTGTGAGAGAGTTTCACCCTCACTCCCAAGCAGCACCTACCGCACCCTAACCACTCGCTGTATGAGAGAGTTTCACCCACACTCCCAAGCAGCACCTACCGCACACTAACCACTCGCTGTGTGTGAGAGAGTTTCACCCTCACTCCCAAGCAGCACCTACCGCACCCTAACCACTCGCTGTGTGAGAGAGTTTCACCCACACTCCCAGGCAGCACCTACCACACCCTAACCACTCGCTGTGTGAGAGAGTTTCACCCACACTCCCAGGCAGCACCTACCACACCCTAACCACTCGCTGTGTGAGAGAGTGTCACCCACAGTCCCAGGCAGCATCTACCGCACCCTAACCACTCGCTGTGTGAGAGAGTTTCACCCACACTCCCAAGCAGCACCTACCGCACCCTAACCACTCGCTGTGTGAGAGAGTTTCACCCACACTCCCAAGCAGCACCTACCGCACCCTAACCACTCGCTGTGTGAGAGAGAGTTTCACCCACACTCCCAAGCAGCACCTACCGCACCCTAACCACTCGCTGTGTGAGAGAGTTTCACCCACACTCCCAGGCAGCATCTACCGCACCCTAACCACTCGCTGTGTGAGAGAGTTTCACCCACACTCCCAAGCAGCACCTACCGCACCCTAACCACTCGCTGTGTGAGAGAGAGTTTCACCCACACTCCCAAGCAGCACCTACCGCACCCTAACCACTCGCTGTGTGAGAGAGTTTCACCCACACTCCCAAGCAGCACCTACCGCACCCTAACCACTCACTGTGTGTGAGAGGTTCACCCACACTCCCAGGCAGCACCTACCGCACCCTAACCACTCGCTGTGTGAGTGTCACCCACACTCCCAGGCAGCACCTACTGCACCCTAACCACTCGCTGTGTGAGAGAGTTTCACCCACACTCCCAAGCAGCACCGACCGCACCCAACCACTCACTGTGTGGGAGAGTTTTTCACCCACACTCCCAAGCAGCACCTACCGCACCCTAACCACTCGCTGTGTGAGAGAGTGTCACCCACACTCCCAAGCAGCATCTACCGCACCCTAACCACTCGCTGTGTGAGAGAGTTTCACCCACACTCCCAAGCAGCACCTACCGCACCCTAACCACTCACTGTGTGAGAGTTTCACCCACACTCCCAAGCAGCACCTACCGCACCCTAACCACTCGCTGTGTGAGAGAGTTTCACCCACACTCCCAGGCAGCACCTACCGCACCCTAACCACTCGCTGTGTGAGAGAGTTTCACCCACACTCCCAAGCAGCACCTACCGCACCCTAACCACTCACTGTGTGAGAGAGTTTCACCCACACTCCCAGGCAGCACCTACCGCACCCTAACCACTCACTGTGTGAGAGAGTTTCACCCACACTCCCAGGCACCACCGACCGCACCCTAACCACTTGCTGTGTGAGAGAGTTTCACCCACACTCCCAGACAGCACCTACTGCACCCTAACCACTCGCTGTGTGAGAGAGTTTCACCCACACTCCCAAGCAGCACCTACCGCACCCTAACCACTCGCTATGTGAGAGAGTTTCACCCACACTCCCAAGCAGCACCTACCGCACCCTAACCACTCGCTGTGTGAGAGAGTTTCACCCACACTCCCAGGCAGCACCTACCGCACCCTAACCACTCGCTGTGTGAGAGAGTGTCACCCACACTCCCACGCAGCACCGACCGCACCCTAACCACTCGCTGTGTGAGAGAGTTTCACCCACACTCCCAGGCAGCACTGACCGCACCCTAACCACTCGCTGTGTGAGAGAGTTTCACCCTCACTCCCAAGCAGCACCTACCGCACCCTAACCACTCGCTGTGTGAGAGAGTTTCACCCACAGTCCCAAGCAGCACCTACCGCACCCTAACCACTCACTGTGTGAGAGAGTTTCACCCACACTCCCAAGCAGCACCGACCGCACCCTAACCACTCGCTGTGTGAGAGAGTTTCACCCACACTCCCAGGCAGCACCTACCGCACCCTAACCACTCGCTGTGAGAGTTTCACCCACACTCCCAAGCAGCACCGACCGCACCCTAACCACTCGCTGTGTGAGAGAGTTTCACCCATACTCCCAGGCAGCACCGACCGCACCCTAACCACTCGCTGTGTGAGAGAGTTTCACCCACACTCCCAAGCAGCACCTACCGCACCCTAACCACTCGCTGTGTGAGAGAGTTTCACCCACACTCCAAAGCAGCACCTACCGCACCCTAACCACTCGCTGTGTGAGAGAGTTTCACCCACAGTCCCAAGCAGCACCTACCGCACCCTAACCACTCGCTGTGTGAGAGAGTTTCACCCACACTCCCAAGCAGCACCTACCGCACCCTAACCACTCACTGTGTGAGAGAGTTTCACCCACACTCCCAAGCAGCACCTACCGCACCCTAACCACTCACTGTGTGAGAGAGTTTCACCCACACTCCCAAGCAGCACCTACCGCACCCTAACCACTCACTGTGTGAGAGAGTTTCACCCACACTCCCAGGCAGCACCTACCACACCCTAACCACTCGCTGTGTGAGAGAGTTTCACCCACGCTCCCAGGCAGCACCTACCGCACCCGAACCACTCGCTGTGTGAGAGAGTTTCACCCACACTCCCAGGCAGCACCTACCGCACCCTAACCACTCGCTGTGTGAGAGAGTGTCACCCACACTCCCAGGCAGCACCTACCGCACCCTAACCACTCGCTGTGTGAGAGAGTTTCACCTACACTCCCAGGCAGCACCTACCGCACCCTAACCACTCGCTGTGTGAGAGAGTTTCACCCACACTCCCAGGCAGCACCTACCGCACCTTAACCACTCGCTGTGTGAGAGAGTGTCACCCACACTCCCAGGCAGCACCTACCGCACCCTAACCACTCGCTGTGTGAGAGAGTTTCACCCACACTCCCAGGCAGCACCGACCGCACCCTAACCACTCGCTGTGTGAGAGAGTGTCACCCACACTCCCAGGCAGCACCTACCACACCCTAACCACTCGCTGTGTGAGAGAGTGTCACCCACACTCCCAGGCAGCACCGACCGCACCCTAACCACTCACTGTGTGAGAGAGTGTCACCCACACTCCCAGGCAGCACCGACCGCACCCTAACCACTCGCTGTGTGAGAGAGTTTCACCCACACTCCCAGGCAGCACCTACCGCACCCTAACCACTCGCTGTGTGAGAGAGTGTCACCCACACTCCCAGGCAGCACCTACCGCACCCTAACCACTCGCTGTGTGAGAGAGTTTCACCCACACTCCCAAGCAGCACCGACCGCACCCTAACCACTCGCTGTGTGAGAGAGTTTCACCCATACTCCCAGGCAGCACCGACCGCACCCTAACCACTCGCTGTGTGAGAGAGTTTCACCCACACTCCCAAGCAGCACCCACCGCACCCTAACCACTCGCTGTGAGAGAGAGTTTCACCCACACTCCCAGGCAGCACCTACCGCACCCTAACCACTCGCTGTGAGAGTGAGTGTCACCCACACTCCCAAGCAGCACCCAGCGCACCCTAACCACTCGCTGTGTGAGAGAGTGTCACCCACACTCCCAGGCAGCACCTACCGCACCCTAACCACTCGCTGTGTGAGAGAGTTTCACCTACACTCCCAAGCAGCACCTACCGCACCCTAACCACTCGCTGTGAGAGTGAGTTTCACCCACACTCCCAGGCAGCACCTACCGCACCCTAACCACTCGCTGTGTGAGAGAGTGTCACCCACACTCCCAGGCAGCACCTACCGCACCCTAACCACTCGCTGTGAGAGTGAGTTTCACCCACACTCCCAGGCAGCACCTACCGCACCCTAACCACTCGCTGTGTGAGAGAGTTTCACCTACACTCCCAAGCAGCATCTACCACACCCTAACCACTCACTGTGTGAGAGAGTGTCACCCACACTCCCAAGCTGCACCTACCGCACCCTAACCACTCGCTGTGTGAGAGAGTTTCACCCACACTCCCAAGCTGCACCTACCGCACCCTAACCACTCGCTGTGTGAGAGAGTTTCACCCACACTCCCAAGCTGCACCTACCGCACCCTAACCACTCACTGTGTGAGAGAGTTTCACCCACACTCCCAGGCAGCACCGACCGCACCCTAACCACTCGCTGTGTGAGAGAGTTTCACCCACACTCCCAGGCAGCACCTACCGCACCCTAACCACTCGCTGTGTGAGAGAGTTTCACCCACACTCCCAAGCAGCACCTACCGCACCCTAACCACTCGCTGTGTGAGAGAGTTTCACCCACACTCCCAGGCAGCACCGACCGCACCCTAACCACTCGCTGTGTGAGAGAGTGTCACCCACACTCCCAAGCAGCACCTACCGCACCCTAACCACTCGCTGTGTGAGAGAGTGTCACACACACTCCCAGGCAGCACCTACCGCACCCTAACCACTCGCTGTGTGAGAGAGTTTCACCCACACTCCCAAGCAGCACCTACTGCACCCTAACCACTCGCTGTGTGAGAGAGTTTCACCCACACTCCCAAGCAGCACCTACCGCACCCTAACCACTCGCTGTGTGAGAGAGTTTCACCCACACTCCCACGCAGCACCTACTGCACCCTAACCACTCGCTGTGTGAGAGAGTTTCACCCACACTCCCAAGCAGCACCTACCGCACCCTAACCACTCACTGTGTGAGAGAGTGTCACCCACACTCCCAGGCAGCACCTACCGCACCCTAACCACTCGCTGTGTGAGAGAGTGTCACCCACACTCCCAGGCAGCACCTACCGCACCCTAACCACTCGCTGTGTGAGAGAGTTTCACCCACACTCCCAGGCAGCACCTATGCACCCTAACCACTCGCTGTGTGAGAGAGTTTCACCCACACTCCCAAGCAGCACCTACCGCACCCTAACCACTCGCTGTGTGTGAGAGTTTCACCCACACTCCCAAGCAGCACCTACCGCACCCTAACCACTCGCTGTGTGTGAGTTTCACCCACACTCCCAAGCAGCACCTACCGCACCCTAACCACTCACTGTGTGAGAGAGTTTCACCCACACTCCCAAGCAGCACCTACCGCACCCTAACCACTCACTGTGTGAGAGTTTCACCCACACTCCCAAGCAGCACCGACCACACCCTAACCACTCGCTGTGTGAGAGAGTTTCACCCACACTCCCAAGCAGCACCGACCGCACCCTAACCACTCGCTGTGTGAGAGAGTTTCACCCACACTCCCAAGCAGCACCGACCGCACCCTAACCACTCGCTGTGTGAGAGAGTTTCACCCACACTCCCAAGCAGCACCGACCGCACCCTAACCACTCGCTGTGTGAGAGAGTTTCACCCACACTCCCAAGCAGCACCTACCACACCCTAACCACTCGCTGTGTGAGAGAGTTTCACCCACACTCCCAAGCAGCACCGACCGCACCCTAACCACTCGCTGTGTGAGAGAGTTTCACCCACACTCCCAAGCAGCACCTACCGCACCCTAACCACTCGCTGTGTGAGAGAGTGTCACCCACACTCCCAAGCAGCACCTACCGCACCCTAACCACTCGCTGTGTGAGAGAGTTTCACTCACACTCCCAGGCAGCACCTACCGCACCCTAACCACTCGCTGTGAGAGAGAGTGTCACCCACACTCCCAAGCAGCACCCAGCGCACCCTAACCACTCGCTGTGTGAGAGAGTGTCACCCACACTCCCAAGCAGCACCCACCGCACCCTAACCACTCGCTGTGTGAGAGAGTTTCACCCACACTCCCAGGCAGCACCTACCGCACCCTAACCACTCGCTGTGTGAGAGAGTGTCACCCACACTCCCAGGCAGCACCTACCGCACCCTAACCACTCGCTGTGTGAGAGAGTTTCACCCACACTCCCAAGCAGCACCTACTGCACCCTAACCACTCGCTGTGTGAGAGAGTTTCACCCACACTCCCAAGCAGCACCTACCGCACCCTAACCACTCGCTGTGTGAGAGAGTTTCACCCACACTCCCAAGCAGCACCTACTGCACCCTAACCACTCGCTGTGTGAGAGAGTTTCACCCACACTCCCAAGCAGCACCTACCGCACCCTAACCACTCACTGTGTGAGAGAGTGTCACCCACACTCCCAGGCAGCACCTACCGCACCCTAACCACTCGCTGTGTGAGAGAGTGTCACCCACACTCCCAGGCAGCACCTACCGCACCCTAACCACTCGCTGTGTGAGAGAGTTTCACCCACACTCCCAGGCAGCACCTATGTACCCTAACCACTCGCTGTGTGAGAGAGTTTCACCCACACTCCCAAGGAGCACCTACCGCACCCTAACCACTCGCTGTGTGAGAGAGTTTCACCCACACTCCCAAGCAGAACTTACCGCACCCTAACCACTCGCTGTGTGAGAGAGTTTCACCCACACTCCCAAGCAGCACCTACCGCACCCTAACCACTCGCTGTGTGTGAGAGTTTCACCCACACTCCCAAGCAGCACCTACCGCACCCTAACCACTCGCTGTGTGTGAGAGTGTCACCCACACTCCCAAGCAGCACCTACCGCACCCTAACCACTCGCTGTGTGAGCGTTTCACCCACACTCCCAAGCAGCACCGACCGCACCCTAACCACTCGCTGTGTGAGAGAGTTTCACCCACACTCCCAAGCAGCACCGACCACACCCTAACCACTCGCTGTGAGAGAGAGTTTCACCCACACTCCCAAGCAGCACCGACCGCACCCTAACCACTCGCTGTGTGAGAGAGTTTCACCCACACTCCCAGGCAGCACCTACCGCACCCTAACCACTCGCTGTGTGTGAGAGAGTGTCACCCACACTCCCAAGCAGCACCTACCGCACCCTAACCACTCGCTCTGTGAGAGAGTTTCACCCACACTCCCAAGCAGCACCGACCGCACCCTAACCACTCGCTGTGTGAGAGAGTTTCACCCACACTCCCAGGCAGCACCTACCGCACCCTAAGCACTCGCTGTGTGAGAGAGTTTCACCCACACTCCCAAGCAGCACCTACCGCACCCTAACCACTCGCTGTGTGAGAGAGTTTCACCCACACTCCCAGGCAGCACCGACCGCACCCTAACCACTCGCTGTGTGAGAGAGTGTGACCCACACTCCCAAGCAGCACCTACCGCACCCTAACCACTCACTGTGTGAGAGAGTTTCACCCACACTCCCAGGCAGCACCTACCGCACCCTAACCACTCGCTGTGTGAGAGAGTTTCACCCACACTCCCAGGCAGCACCTACCGCACCCTAACCACTCGCTGTGTGAGAGAGTTTCACCCACACTCCCAAGCAGCACCTACCGCACCCTAACCACTCGCTGTGTGAGAGAGTTTCACCCACACTCCCAAGCAGCACCTACCGCACCCTAACCACTCGCTGTGTGAGAGAGTGTCACCCACACTCCCAGGCAGCACCTACCGCACCCTAACCACTCGCTGTGTGAGAGAGTTTCACCCACACTCCCAAGCAGCACCGACCGCACCCTAACCACTCGCTGTGTGAGAGAGTTTCACCCACACTCCCAGGCAGCACCGACCGCACCCTAACCACTCGCTGTGTGTGAGAGTTTCACCCACACTCCCATGCAGCACCTACCGCACCCTCACCACTCACTGTGTGAGAGAGTTTCACCCACACTCCCATGCAGCACCTACCGCACCCTCACCACTCGCTGTGAGAGAGAGTTTCACCCACACTCCCAGGCAGCACCTACCGCACCCTAACCACTCGCTGTGTGAGAGAGTGTGACCCACACTCCCAAGCAGCACCGACCGCACCCTAACCACTCACTGTGTGAGAGTGTCACCCACACTCCCAGGCAGCACCTACCGCACCCTAACCACTCGCTGTGTGAGAGAGTGTCACCCACACTCCCAAGCAGCACCTACCGCACCCTCACCACTCACTGTGTGAGAGTTTCACCCACACTCCCATGCAGCACCTACCGCACCCTAACCACTCGCTGTGTGAGAGAGTTTCACCCACACTCCTAGGCAGCACCTACCGCACCCTAACCACTCGCTGTGTGAGAGAGTGTCACCCACACTCCCAGGCAGCACCTACCGCACCCTAACCACTCGCTGTGTGAGAGAGTGTCACCCACACTCCCAAGCAGCACCTACCGCACCCTCACCACTCACTGTGTGAGAGTTTCACCCACACTCCCATGCAGCACCTACCGCACCCTAACCACTCGCTGTGTGAGAGAGTTTCACCCACACTCCTAGGCAGCACCTACCGCACCCTAACCACTCGCTGTGTGAGAGAGTGTGACCCACACTCCCAAGCAGCACCGACCGCACCCTAACCACTCACTGTGTGAGAGTGTCACCCACACTCCCAGGCAGCACCTACCGCACCCTAACCACTCGCTGTGTGAGAGAGTGTCACCCACACTCCCAGGCAGCACCTACCGCACCCTAACCACTCGCTGTGTGAGAGAGTTTCACCCACACTCCCAGGCAGCACCTACCGCACCCTAACCACTCGCTGTGTGAGAGAGTTTCACCCACACTCCGAGGCAGCACCTACCGCACCCTAACCACTCGCTGTGTGAGAGAGTGTGACCCACACTCCCAAGCAGCACCGACCGCACCCTAACCACTCGCTGTGTGAGAGAGTTTCACCCACACTCCCAGGCAGCACCTACCGCACCCTAACCACTCGCTGTGTGAGAGAGTTTCACCCACACTCCCAAGCAGCACCTACCACACGTTTCTTGTATCTCCGTGGCGTCTCTCACCAATCCCCTCAAATCCATGTTCTCCCCGCCCCTCTGGTTCCCGATCCATCCGCCAATGGGAACAGCCTCTCCCTCCCCACCCTGTCCCAATCCCCCCCCCTCACCATTCTGAACACCTCGATCCAAATCTCCTCCCCACCTTCCCTTCCCTGAGCAGAACGGTCCCCAACTTTCTCCAATCTCTCCACGTGAAGTGACGTTCCTCATCCCCGCAGCCATTCTCTTCAACCTTTCCACATCTTCGGGACATCTCTGCAGGAGTCCCTCAGGGTGGTGTCCGAGGCCCAAACATCTCCTGCTGCTTCATCAATGACCTTCCCTCTGTCATAAGGTCAGAGGTGGGGGTGTTCGCTGATGATTGCACAATGTTCAGCACCATTCTCAACTCCTCAGTTCAAATGCAGCAAGATCTGGACAGTATCCAGGCTCAGGCTGACAAGTGGAGAGTTACATTCACACCTCACAAATACCAGGCAGTGACCATCACCAATAAGAGACACTCGAATCACTGCCCCTTGACATTCAATGGTGTGACCGTCACTGAATCCCCCGCTGTCAACATCCTGGGGGATCCCATTGACCAGACACTGAACCAGACCCAGCCGTATAAATACTGTGTCTCCCAGAGCAGGTCAGAGGCTGGGAATCCTGCGGACAGTAACTCACCTCCTGACTCCCCCCAAAGCCTGTCCACCATCCACAAGGACACAAGTCAGGAGTGGGATGGAATACTCTCCACTTGCCTGGATCAGTGCGACTCCCAACAACACTCGAGAAGCTCAACACCATCCAGGACAAAGCAGCCCCCGCTCGATCGACACACTAACCCCCACCTTCAACACTCACTCCCTCCACCACCGATGCACAGAGGCAGCCGTGTGTACCATCTACGAGATGCACTGCAGCGACTCACCAAGGATCCTTCAACAGCACCTTCCAAACCCACCACGTCTACCACCGAGAAGGACAAGGGCAGCAGACACATGGGGAACACCCCCACCTGCAAGCTCCCCCTCCGAGCCCCACACACACCATCCTGACTTGGAAATATATCGGCCGTTCCTTCACTGTCGCTGGGGTCAAAATCCTGGAACTCCCTCCCTGACAGCACTGTGGGTGTACCTACACCACACGGGACTGACTGATGTCCAATAACAATCCTGGAACTCCCTCCCTAACAGCACTGTGGGTGTACCTACACCACACGGGACTGACTGATGTCCAATAACAATCCTGGAACTCCCTCTCTAACAGCACTGTGGGTGTACCTACACCACACGGGACTGACTGATGTCCAATAACAATCCTGGAACTCCCTCCCTAACAGCACTGTGGGCGTACCTACACCACACGGGACTGACTGATGTCCAATAACAATCCTGGAGCTCCCTCCCTAACAGCACTGTGGGTGTACCTACACCACACGGGACTGACTGATGTCCAATAACAATCCTGGAACTCCCTCCCTAACAGCACTGTGGGTATACCTACACCACACGGACAGACTGATGTCCAATAACAATCCTGGAACTCCCTCCCTAACAGCACTGTGGGTGTACCTACACCACACGGGACTGACTGATGTCCAATAACAATCCTGGAACTCCCTCCCTAACAGCACTGTGGGTGTACCTACACCACACGGGACTGACTGATGTCCAATAACAATCCTGGAACTCCCTCCCTAACAGCACTGTGGGTGTACCTACAGCACACGGGACTGACTGATGCCCAATAACAATCCTGGAACTCCCTCCCTAACAGCACTGTGGGTGTACCTACACCACACGGGACTGACTGATGTCCAATAACAATCCTGGAACTCCCTCCCTAACAGCACTGTGGGTGTACCTACACCACACGGGACTGACTGATGTCCAATAACAATCCTGGAACTCCCTCCCTAACAGCACTGTGGGTGTACCTACACCACACGGGACTGACTGATGTCCAATAACAATCCTGGAACTCCCTCCCTAACAGCACTGTGGGTGTACCTACACCACACGGGACTGACTGATGTCCAATAACAATCCTGGAACTCCCTCCCTAACAGCACGATGGGTGTACCTACACCACACGGGACTGCAGTGGGTTCAGGATGGTGACACACCCACTCCTTCTCTGGGGCTGGGGAATAAATCCTCGCCCGATCCCAGCGACACCCACATCCCGGTGAATGAATTTTAAAAATCTCTCTCTGAATTCTTGATGTACTTCCGAAAGTGCAGGGCGCTGAATTGTGTGAAATATGGAAACATCATCTCTCTGTCAACCCCTTTGAAACCCCCGCGCCATCTTAAAGATCTGAGTGAGGTCGTTCCGAGGACAAAGTGCCCCCAGGCCATTCTCTCGGCGTTAAGCGGAGTGGAGTGTTTCAGATGTGTTCACAGAGGATGGAAGGATGGAAAATTGGAGGGATCGATGGACACCTACCTCCCAGTTCGGTTCAGTTGCTTTCGACAGGGAACAGAATCACGGATGCAGGTCCCGCTGGCCAGGTCGATGTCCTCCACTATCACAAAGGGACGTTCCTCCAGGGTCACCACCGTCAAGTGATGGTCATTATCCACTGGCTGAAGGAACATCCCGTAACGGGACCACACAGGGTACTTCAAGGTGAGGGAGTCCTGTTCCCACTTTCCCACCTATCGGAGAGAGAGAGGGGGCACGGGGTTAGATACAGAGTAAAGCTCCCTCAACACTGACCCCATCAAACACTCCCAGGACAGGTACAGCACGGGGTTAGATACAGAGTAAAGCTCCCTCTACACTGTCCCCATCAAACACTCCCAGGACAGGTACAGCACGGGGTTAGATACAGAGTAAAGCTCCCTCTACACTGTCCCCATCAAACACTCCCAGGACAGGGACAGCACGGGGTTAGATACAGAGTAAAGCTCCCTCCACACTGCCCCCATCAAACACTCCCAGGACAGGTACAGCACGGGGTTAGATACAGAGTAAAGCTCCCTCTACACTGTCCCCATCAAACACTCCCAGGGCAGGTACAGCACGGGGTTAGATACAGAGTAAAGCTCCCTCTACACTGTCCCCATCAAACACTCCCAGGACAGGTACAGCACGGGGTTAGATACAGAGTAAAGCTCCCTCTACACTGTCCCCCATCAAACACTCCCAGGACAGGTACAGCACGGGGTTAGATACAGAGTAAAGCTCCCTCGACACTGTCCCCATCAAACACTCCCAGGACAGGGACAGCACGGGGTTAGATACAGAGTAAAGCTCCCTCGACACTGTCCCCATCAAACACTCCCAGGACAGGGACAGCACGGGGTTAGATACAGAGTAAAGCTCCCTCTACACTGTCCCCATCAAACACTCCCAGGACAGGTACAGCACGGGGTTAGATACAGAGTAAAGCTCCCTCTACACTGTCCCCATCAAACACTCCCAGGACAGGGACAGCACGGGGTTAGATACAGAGTAAAGCTCCCTCTACACTGTCCCCCATCAAACACTCCCAGGACAGGTACAGCACGGGGTTAGATACAGAGTAAAGCTCCCTCTACACTGTCCCCATCAAACACTCCCAGGACAGGGACAGCACGGGGATAGATACAGAGTAAAGCTCCCTCTAAACTGTCCCCATCAAACACCCCGAGGACAGGTACAGCACGGGGTTAGATACAGAGTAAAGCTCCCTCTACACTGTCCCCATCAAACACTCCCAGGACAGGTACAGCACGGGGTTAGATACAGAGTAAAGCTCCCTCTACACTGTCCCCATCAAACACTCCCAGGACAGGTACAGCACGGGGTTAGATACAGAGTAAAGCTCCCTCTACACTGTCCCCATCAAACACTCCCAGGACAGGTACAGCACGGGGTTAGATACAGAGTAAAGCTCCCTCTACACTGTCCCCATCAAACACTCCCAGGACAGGTACAGCACGGGGTTAGATACAGAGTAAAGCTCCCTCTACACTGTCCCCCATCAAACACTCCCAGGACAGGTACAGCACGGGGTTAGATACAGAGTAAAGCTCCCTCTACACTGTCCCCATCAAACACTCCCAGGACAGGTACAGCACGGGGTTAGATACAGAGTAAAGCTCCCTCTACACTGTCCCCCATCAAACACTCCCAGGACAGGTACAGCACGGGGTTAGATACAGCGGGAGGGAGCGAGGGAGGGATTTGAACAGGAGGATGAGAATTGTAGGGGCTGGAGGAGGTTACAGAGATAGGGAGGGAGGGAGGGATTTGAACAGGAGGATGGGAATTGTAGGGGCTGGAGGAGGTTACAGAGATAGGGAGGGAGGGAGCGAGGGAGGGATTTGAGCAGGAGGATGAGGATTGGAGGGGCTGGAGGAGGTTACAGAGATAGCGAGCGAGGGGGCGAGGGAGGGGTTTGAACAGGAGGATGAGGATTGGAGGGGCTGGAGGAGGTTACAGAGATAGGGAGGGAGGGAGCGAGGGAGCGACTGGAACAGGAGGGTGAGGATTGGAGGGGCTGGAGGAGGTTACAGGAATAGGGAGGGAGCGAGGGAGGGATTTGAACAGGAGGATGAGGATTGTAGGGGCTGGAGAAGGTTACAGAGATAGGGAGGGAGGGGGCGAGGGAGGGGTTTGAACAGGAGGATGAGAATTGTCGGGGCTGGAGGAGGTTACAGAGATAGGGAGGGAGGGAGGGAGCGAGGGAGGGATTTGAACAGGAGGGTGAGGATTGTAGGGGCTGGAGGAGGTTACAGAGATAGGGAGGGAGGGAGCGAGGGAGGGATTTGAACAGGTGGATGAGAATTGTAGGGGCTGGAGGAGGTTACAGAGATAGGGAGGGAGGGGGCGAGGGAGGGATTTGAACAGGAGGATGAGAATTGTAGGGGCTGGAGGAGGTTTTGGAGATAGGGAGGGAGGGAGCGAGGGAGGGATTTGAACAGGAGGATGAGAATTGTAGGGGCTGGAGGAGGTTACAGAGATAGGGAGGGAGGGAGCGAGGGGGGGACTGGAACAGGAGGGTGAGGGTTGGAGGGGCTGGAGGAGGTTACAGGGACCGGAGGGGCAGCGGTCCTCTGAATGATTTGATGTTTTCAGAGGGGAGGGGAGGAGTGTCTGACAGTCTAGCCGCGAGTGTGAGGTGTGTCTGGACAGATGATTGTGGTGGCAGTTATCCTGTGTGCAGCCTGATGAATGAGACTGAGACATGGCGAGGAATCGGGAGCTTCAAGGTGACTTCCCACCAGCAAACATCACCATCAGAATACCAACTAAACAGGTTGCTACTAGTGACAGCACACACCACTCTCTCCCTCTCCCTCTCTCGACTAGAGACTCTACCAGACAACATCTCAAACATCCCTGTCTCTCACCATCCTTCCTAAATCCTCACTGACCATCAACAGAACTGAGAAACGGACAGAGACAGACAGAGAGACAGACAGGGAGAGACAGAGAGACAGAGACAGTGAGAAAGAGAGAGACAGACAGAGAGAGACAGAGAGAGACAGAGAGAGACAGAGAGAGACAGACAGAGAGAGAGAGACAGACAGAGAGAGAGAGACAGACAGAGAGAGACAGAGAGAGACAGAGAGAGACAGAGAGAGACAGACAGAGAGAGAGAGACAGACAGAGAGAGACAGAGAGACAGAGACAGTGAGAGAGAGAGAGACAGACAGAGAGAGAGACAGAGAGAGACAGAGAGACAGAGACAGACAGAGACGGAGAGAGAGAAAGAGGGAGACAGAGACACAGAGAGTGAGACAGAGAGAGAGGGTGACAGAGAGAGGGAGGGAGAGAGAGGGAGGGAGAGAGAGGGAGAGGCAGATAGAGAGGGAGAGGCACAGAGAGAGAGAGAAACATAGAGACAACGAGAAAGAGAGAGAGGGAGAGACCCGAACGGGGGTGGGTGGGAGAGGGAGGAGGCACAACTCGATTTCAGACAGTCACTAATAAACCAAATCAGGGACTATGTGGCACTCGCTCGCACGGGGAGTGGAGACAGAGTGGGAATCACTCGCACAGAGGATACAGACGCCGGAATTTGCTCCCAGTGTGGTCTAACTGAGGGATAGGGAGACTGGAACTGTGCACAGTGCTCCCAGTGTGGTCTAACTGAGGGATACGGAGACCGGAACTGTGCACAGTGCTCCCAGTGTGGTCTAACTGAGGGATACGGAGACCGGAACTGTGCACAGTGCTCCCAGTGTGGTCTAACTGAGGGATACGGAGACTGGAACTGTGCACGGTGCTCCCAGTGTGGTCTAACTGAGGGATACGGAGACTGGAACTGTGCACAGTGCTCCCAGTGTGGTCTAACTGAGGGATAGGGAGACCGGAACTGTGCACGGTGCTCCCAGTGTGGTCTAACTGAGGGATACGGAGACCGGAACTGTGCACAGTGCTCCCAGTGTGGTCTAACTGAGGGATACGGAGACCGGAACTGTGCACAGTGCTCCCAGTGTGGTCTAACTGAGGGATAGGGAGACTGGAACTGTGCACAGTGCTCCCAGTGTGGTCTAACTGAGGGATACGGAGACTGGAACTGTGCACAGTGCTCCCAGTGTGGGTCTAACCGAGGGATAGGGAGACCGGAACTGTGCACGGTGCTCCCAGTGTGGGTCTAACCGAGGGATAGGGAGACTGGAACTGTGCACGGTGCTCCCAGTGTGGGTCTAACCGAGGGATAGGGAGACCGGAACTGTGCACGGTGCTCCCAGTGTGGGTCTAACCGAGGGATAGGGAGACCGGAACTGTGCACGGTGCTCCCAGTGTGATCTAACCGAGGGATAGGGAGACTGGAACTGTGCACAGTGCTCCCAGTGTGGGTCTAACCGAGGGATACAGAGACTGGAACTGTGCATGGTGCTCCCAGTGTGGGTCTAACCGAGGGATACGGAGACCGGAACTGTGCACGGTGCTCCCAGTGTGGTCTAACCGAGGGATACGGAGACTGGAACTGTGCACAGTGCTCCCAGTGTGGGTCTAACCGAAGGATACAGAGACTGGAACTGTGCACAGTGCTCCCAGTGTGGGTCTAACCGAAGGATACAGAGACTGGAACTGTGCACGGTGCTCCCAGTGTGGGTCTAACCGAAGGATACAGAGACTGGAACTGTGCACGGTGCTCCCAGTGTGGGTCTAACCGAAGGATACAGAGACTGGAACTGTGCACGGTGCTCCCAGTGTGGGTCTAACCGAAGGATACAGAGACTGGAACTGTGCACAGTGCTCCCAGTGTGGGTCTAACCGAAGGATACAGAGACTGGAACTGTGCACGGCGCTCCCAGTGTGATCTAACCGAGGGATACAGAGATGGGGACTGTGCACGGTGCTCCGAGTGCGGTCTAACCGAGGGATACGGAGACCGGAACTGTGCACGGTGCTCCGAGTGTGGTCTAACCGAGGGATACAGAGACTGGAACTGTGCACGGTGCTCCCAGTGTGGGTCTAACCGAGTGATTGGGAGACTGGAACTGTGCACGGTGCTCCCAGTGTGGGTCTAACCGAGTGATAGGGAGACTGGAACTGTGCACAGTGCTCCCAGTGTGGTCTAACCGAGGGATACAGAGACTGGAACTGTGCACGGTGCTCCCAGTGTGGGTCTAACCGAGTGATAGGGAGACTGGAACTGTGCACGGTGCTCCCAGTGTGGTCTAACCGAGGGATACGGAGACTGGAACTGTGCACGGTGCTCCCAGTGTGGTCTAACCGAGGGATACGGAGACTGGAACTGTGCACGGTGCTCCCAGTGTGGTCTAACTGAGGGATACGGAGACTGGAACTGTGCACGGTGCTCCCAGTGTGGTCTAACCGAGGGATACGGTGACTGGAACTGTGCACGGTGCTCCCAGTGTGGTCTAACCGAGGGATACGGAGACTGGAACTGTGCACGGTGCTCCCAGTGTGGGTCTAACTGAGGGATACGGAGACTGGAACTGTGCACGATGCTCCCAGTGTGGTCTAACCGAGGGATACGGAGACTGGAACTGTGCACGGTGCTCCCAGTGTGGTCTAACCGAGGTATAGGGAGACTGGAACTGTGCACGGTGCTCCCAGTGTGGTCTAACCGAGGGATAGGGTGACTGGAACTGTGCACAGTGCTCCCAGTGTGGTCTAACCGAGGGATAGGGAGACTGGAACTGTGCACGGTGCTCCCAGTGTGGGTCTAACCGAGGGATAGGGAGACCGGAACTGTGCACAGTGCTCCCAGTGTGGTCTAACCGAGGGATACGGAGACTGGAACTGTGCACGGTGCTCCCAGTGTGGTCTAACCGAGGGATACGGAGACCGGAACTGTGCACGGTGCTCCCAGTGTGGGTCTAACCGAGGGATACGGAGACTGGAACTGGGCACGGTGTTCCCAGTGTGGGTCTAACCGAGGGATAGGGAGACCGGAACTGTGCATGGTGCTCCCAGTGTGGTCTAACCGAGGGATACGGAGACTGGAACTGTGCACGGTGCTCCCAGTGTGGTCTAACCGAGGGATACGGAGACTGGAACTGTGCACGGTGCTCCCAGTGTGGTCTAACCGAGGGATACGGAGACTGGAACTGTGCACGGTGCTCCCAGTGTGGTCTAACCGAGGGATAGGGAGACTGGAACTGTGCACGGTGCTCCCAGCGTGGTCTAACCGAGGGATACGGAGACTGGAACTGTGCACGGTGCTCCCAGTGTGGTCTAACCGAGGGATACGGAGACTGGAACTGTGCACGGTGCTCCCAGTGTGGTCTAACCGAGGGATACGGAGACCGGAACTGTGCACCGTGCTCCCAGTGTGGTCTAACCGCGGGATACAGAGACTGGAAATGTGCACGGTGCTCCCAGTGTGGTCTAACCGTGGGATACGGAGACTGGAACTGTGCACAGTGCTCCCAGTGTGGTCTAACCGAGGGATACGGAGACTGGAACTGTGCACCGTGCTCCCAGTGTGGTCTAACCGAGGGATACGGAGACTGGAACTGTGCACCGTGCTCCCAGTGTGGTCTTACCGAGGGATACGGAGACCGGAACTGTGCACAGTGCTCCCAGTGTGGTCTAACCGATGGATACAGAGACTGGAACTGTGCACGGTGCTCCCAGTGTGGGTCTAACCGAGGGATAGGGAGACTGGAACTGTGCACGGTGCTCCCAGTGTGGTCTAACCGAGGGATACGGAGACTGGAACTGTGCACGGTGCTCCCAGTGTGGGTCTGACCGATGGATACAGAGACTGGAACTGTGCACGGTGCTCCCAGTGTGGTCTAACCGAGGGATAGGGAGACTGGAACTGTGCACGGTGCTCCCAGTGTGGGTCTAACCGAGGGATAGGGAGACTGGAACTGTGCACGGTGCTCCCAGTGTGGTCTAACTGAGGGATAGGGAGACTGGAACTGTGCACGGTGCTCCCAGTGTGGTCTAACCGAGGGATACAGAGACTGGAACTGTGCACGGTGCTCCCGGTGTGGGTCTAACCGAGGGATACGGAGACTGGAACTGTGCACGGTGCTCAGTGTGGTCTAACCGAGGGATACGGAGACCGGAACTGTGCACGGTGCTCCCAGTGTGGTCTAACCGAGGGATACGGAGACCGGAACTGTGCACGGTGCTCCCATGGTGGTCTAACAGGGATACGGGGACTGGAACTGTGCACGGTGCTCCCAGTGTGGTCTAACCGAGGGATAGGGAGACTGGAACTGTGCACGGTGCTCCCAGTGTGGGTCTAACCGAGGGATAGGGAGACTGGAACTGTGCACGGTGCTCCCAGTGTGGTCTAACCGATGGATACGGAGACTGGAACTGTGCACGGTGCTCCCAGTGTGGTCTAACCGAGGGATACGGAGACCGGAACTGTGCACGGTGCTCCCAGTGTGGTCTAACCGAGGGATAGGGAGACTGGAACTGTGCACGGTGCTCCCAGTGTGGTCTAACCGAGGGATACGGAGACTGGAACTGTGCACGGTGCTCCCAGTGTGGTCTAACCGAGGGATACGGAGACTGGAACTGTGCACAGTGCTCCCAGTGTGGTCTAACCGAGCGATATGGAGACTGGAACTGTGCACAGTGCTCCCAGTGTGGTCTAACCGAGGGATACGGAGACCGGACCTGTGCACGGTGCTCCCAGTGTGGTCTAACCGAGGGATAGGGAGACTGGAACTGTGCACGGTGCTCCCAGTGTGGTCTAACCGAGGGATACGGAGACTGGAACTGTGCACGGTGCTCCCAGTGTGGTCTAACCGAGGGATACGGAGACTGGAACTGTGCACAGTGCTCCCAGTGTGGTCTAACCGAGGGATACGGAGACTGGAACTGTGCACGGTGCTCCCAGTGTGGTCTAACCGAGGGATACGGAGACTGGAACTGTGCACGGTGCTCCCAGTGTGGTCTAACCGAGGGATACGGAGACTGGAACTGTGCACGGTGCTCCCAGTGTGGTCTAACCGAGGGATACGGAGACTGGAACTGTGCACAGTGCTCCCAGTGTGATCTAACCGAGGGATAGGGAGACTGGAACTGTCTACGGTGCTCCCAGTGTGGTCTAACCGAGGGATACGGAGACTGGAACTGTGCACGGTGCTCCCAGTGTGGTTTAACCGAGGGATACGGAGACCGGAACTGTGCACGGTGCTCCCAGTGTGGTCTAACCGAAGGATACAGAGACTGGAACTGTGCACGGTGCTCCCAGTGTGGGTCTAACCGAAGGATACAGAGACTGGAACTGTGCACGGTGCTCCCAGTGTGGGTCTAACCGAAGGATACAGAGACTGGAACTGTGCACGGTGCTCCCAGTGTGGGTCTAACCGAAGGATACAGAGACTGGAACTGTGCACGGTGCTCCCAGTGTGGGTCTAACCGAAGGATACAGAGACTGGAACTGTGCACAGTGCTCCCAGTGTGGGTCTAACCGAAGGATACAGAGACTGGAACTGTGCACGGCGCTCCCAGTGTGATCTAACCGAGGGATACAGAGATGGGGACTGTGCACGGTGCTCCGAGTGCGGTCTAACCGAGGGATACGGAGACCGGAACTGTGCACGGTGCTCCGAGTGTGGTCTAACCGAGGGATACAGAGACTGGAACTGTGCACGGTGCTCCCAGTGTGGGTCTAACCGAGTGATTGGGAGACTGGAACTGTGCACAGTGCTCCCAGTGTGGTCTAACCGAGGGATACAGAAACTGGAACTGTGCACGGTGCTCCCAGTGTGGGTCTAACCGAGTGATAGGGAGACTGGAACTGTGCACAGTGCTCCCAGTGTGGTCTAACCGAGGGATACAGAGACTGGAACTGTGCACGGTGCTCCCAGTGTGGGTCTAACCGAGTGATAGGGAGACTGGAACTGTGCACGGTGCTCCCAGTGTGGTCTAACCGAGGGATACGGAGACTGGAACTGTGCACGGTGCTCCCAGTGTGGTCTAACCGAGGGATACGGAGACTGGAACTGTGCACGGTGCTCCCAGTGTGGTCTAACTGAGGGATACGGAGACTGGAACTGTGCACGGTGCTCCCAGTGTGGTCTAACCGAGGGATACGGTGACTGGAACTGTGCACGGTGCTCCCAGTGTGGTCTAACCGAGGGATACGGAGACTGGAACTGTGCACGGTGCTCCCAGTGTGGGTCTAACTGAGGGATACGGAGACTGGAACTGTGCACGATGCTCCCAGTGTGGTCTAACCGAGGGATACGGAGACTGGAACTGTGCACGGTGCTCCCAGTGTGGTCTAACCGAGGTATAGGGAGACTGGAACTGTGCACGGTGCTCCCAGTGTGGTCTAACCGAGGGATAGGGTGACTGGAACTGTGCACGGTGCTCCCAGTGTGGTCTAACCGAGGGATAGGGAGACTGGAACTGTGCACGGTGCTCCCAATGTGGGTCTAACCGAGGGATAGGGAGACCGGAACTGTGCACAGTGCTCCCAGTGTGGTCTAACCGAGGGATACGGAGACTGGAACTGTGCACGGTGCTCCCAGTGTGGTCTAACCGAGGGATACGGAGACCGGAACTGTGCACGGTGCTCCCAGTGTGGGTCTAACCGAGGGATACGGAGACTGGAACTGGGCACGGTGTTCCCAGTGTGGGTCTAACCGAGGGATAGGGAGACCGGAACTGTGCATGGTGCTCCCAGTGTGGTCTAACCGAGGGATACGGTGACTGGAACTGTGCACGGTGCTCCCAGTGTGGTCTAACCGAGGGATACGGAGACTGGAACTGTGCACGGTGCTCCCAGTGTGGTCTAACCGAGGGATACGGAGACTGGAACTGTGCACGGTGCTCCCAGTGTGGTCTAACCGAGGGATAGGGAGACTGGAACTGTGCACGGTGCTCCCAGCGTGGTCTAACCGAGGGATACGGAGACTGGAACTGTGCACGGTGCTCCCAGTGTGGTCTAACCGAGGGATACGGAGACTGGAACTGTGCACGGTGCTCCCAGTGTGGTCTAACCGAGGGATACGGAGACCGGAACTGTGCACCGTGCTCCCAGTGTGGTCTAACCGCGGGATACAGAGACTGGAAATGTGCACGGTGCTCCCAGTGTGGTCTAACCGTGGGATACGGAGACTGGAACTGTGCACAGTGCTCCCAGTGTGGTCTAACCGAGGGATACGGAGACTGGAACTGTGCACCGTGCTCCCAGTGTGGTCTAACCGAGGGATACGGAGACTGGAACTGTGCACCGTGCTCCCAGTGTGGTCTTACCGAGGGATACGGAGACCGGAACTGTGCACAGTGCTCCCAGTGTGGTCTAACCGATGGATACAGAGACTGGAACTGTGCACGGTGCTCCCAGTGTGGGTCTAACCGAGGGATAGGGAGACTGGAACTGTGCACGGTGCTCCCAGTGTGGTCTAACCGAGGGATACGGAGACTGGAACTGTGCACGGTGCTCCCAGTGTGGGTCTGACCGATGGATACAGAGACTGGAACTGTGCACGGTGCTCCCAGTGTGGTCTAACCGAGGGATAGGGAGACTGGAACTGTGCACGGTGCTCCCAGTGTGGGTCTAACCGAGGGATAGGGAGACTGGAACTGTGCACGGTGCTCCCAGTGTGGTCTAACTGAGGGATAGGGAGACTGGAACTGTGCACGGTGCTCCCAGTGTGGTCTAACCGAGGGATACAGAGACTGGAACTGTGCACGGTGCTCCCGGTGTGGGTCTAACCGAGGGATACGGAGACTGGAACTGTGCACGGTGCTCAGTGTGGTCTAACCGAGGGATACGGAGACCGGAACTGTGCACGGTGCTCCCAGTGTGGTCTAACCGAGGGATACGGAGACCGGAACTGTGCACGGTGCTCCCATGGTGGTCTAACAGGGATACGGGGACTGGAACTGTGCACGGTGCTCCCAGTGTGGTCTAACCGAGGGATAGGGAGACTGGAACTGTGCACGGTGCTCCCAGTGTGGGTCTAACCGAGGGATAGGGAGACTGGAACTGTGCACGGTGCTCCCAGTGTGGTCGAACCGATGGATACGGA
Source organism: Mustelus asterias (assembly GCF_964213995.1). Classification (NCBI taxonomy): domain Eukaryota; kingdom Metazoa; phylum Chordata; class Chondrichthyes; order Carcharhiniformes; family Triakidae; genus Mustelus; species Mustelus asterias. The sequence continues at coordinate 5,166 of NW_027591411.1, read as the reverse complement.
GACTGGAACTGTGCACGGTGCTCCCAGTGTGGTCTAACCGAGGGATACGGAGACCGGAACTGTGCACGGTGCTCCCAGTGTGGTCTAACCGAGGGATAGGGAGACTGGAACTGTGCACGGTGCTCCCAGTGTGGTCTAACCGAGGGATACGGAGACTGGAACTGTGCACGGTGCTCCCAGTGTGGTCTAACCGAGGGATACGGAGACTGGAACTGTGCACAGTGCTCCCAGTGTGGTCTAACCGAGCGATATGGAGACTGGAACTGTGCACAGTGCTCCCAGTGTGGTCTAACCGAGGGATACGGAGACCGGACCTGTGCACGGTGCTCCCAGTGTGGTCTAACCGAGGGATAGGGAGACTGGAACTGTGCACGGTGCTCCCAGTGTGGTCTAACCGAGGGATACGGAGACTGGAACTGTGCACGGTGCTCCCAGTGTGGTCTAACCGAGGGATACGGAGACTGGAACTGTGCACAGTGCTCCCAGTGTGGTCTAACCGAGGGATACGGAGACTGGAACTGTGCACGGTGCTCCCAGTGTGGTCTAACCGAGGGATACGGAGACTGGAACTGTGCACGGTGCTCCCAGTGTGGTCTAACCGAGGGATACGGAGACTGGAACTGTGCACGGTGCTCCCAGTGTGGTCTAACCGAGGGATACGGAGACTGGAACTGTGCACAGTGCTCCCAGTGTGATCTAACCGAGGGATAGGGAGACTGGAACTGTCTACGGTGCTCCCAGTGTGGTCTAACCGAGGGATACGGAGACTGGAACTGTGCACGGTGCTCCCAGTGTGGTTTAACCGAGGGATACGGAGACCGGAACTGTGCACGGTGCTCCCAGTGTGGTCTAACCGAGGGATACGGAGACCGGAACTGTGCACGGTGCTCCCGGTGTGGTCTAACCGAGGGATACGGAGACTGGAACTGTGCACGGTGCTCCCAGCGTGGTCTAACCGAGGGATACGGAGACTGGAACTGTGCACGGTGCTCCCAGTGTGGTTTAACCGAGGGATACGGAGACTGGAACTGTGCACGGTGCTCCCAGTGTGGTCTAACTGAGGGATACGGAGACTGGAACTGTGCACGGTGCTCCCAGTGTGGTCTAACCGAGGGATAGGGAGACTGGAACTGTGCACGGTGCTCCCAGTGTGGTCTAACCGAGGGATACGGAGACTGGAACTGTGCACGGTGCTCCCAGTGTGGTCTAACCGAGGGATACGGAGACTGGAACTGTGCACGGTGCTCCCAGTGTGGTCTAACCGAGGGATAGGGAGACTGGAACTGTGCACGGTGCTCCCAGCGTGGTCTAACCGAGGGATACGGAGACTGGAACTGTGCACGGTGCTCCCAGTGTGGTCTAACCGAGGGATACGGAGACTGGAACTGTGCACGGAGCTCCCAGTGTGGTCTAACCGAGGGATACGGAGACCGGAACTGTGCACCGTGCTCCCAGTGTGGTCTAACCGCGGGATACGGAGACTGGAACTGTGCACGGTGCTCCCAGTGTGGTCTAACCGTGGGATACGGAGACTGGAACTGTGCACGGTGCTCCCAGTGTCGTCTAACCGAGGGATACGGAGACCGGAACTGTGCACCGTGCTCCCAGTGTGGTCTAACCGAGGGATACGGAGACTGGAACTGTGCACGGTGCTCCCAGTGTGGTCTAACCGTGGGATACGGAGACTGGAACTGTGCACAGTGCTCCCAGTGTGGTCTAACCGAGGGATACGGAGACTGGAACTGTGCACAGTGCTCCCAGTGTGGTCTAACCGCGGGATACGGAGACTGGAACTGTGCACGGTGCTCCCAGTGTGGTCTAACCGAGGGATAGGGAGACTGGAACTGTGCACAGTGCTCCCAGTGTGGTCTAACCGAGGGATACGGAGACTGGAACTGTGCACCGTGCTCCCAGTGTGGTCTAACCGAGGGATACGGAGACCGGAACTGTGCACAGTGCTCCCAGTGTGGTCTAACCGATGGATACAGAGACTGGAACTGTGCACGGTGCTCCCAGTGTGGGTCTAACCGAGGGATAGGGAGACTGGAACTGTGCACGGTGCTCCCAGTGTGGTCTAACCGAGGGATAGGGAGACTGGAACTGTGCACGGTGCTCCCAGTGTGGTCTAACCGAGGGATAGGGAGACTGGAACTGTGCACGGTGCTCCCAGTGTGGGTCTAACCGAGGGATACAGAGACTGGAACTGTGCACGGTGCTCCCAGTGTGGGTCTAACCGAGGGATACGGAGACTGGAACTGTGCACAGTGTTCCCAGTGTGGTCTAACCGAGGGATACGGAGACTGGAACTGTGCACGGTGCTCCCAGTGTGGGTCTAACCGAGGGATACAGAGACTGGAACTGTGCACGGTGCTCCCAGTGTGGTCTAACCGAGGGATAGGGAGACTGGAACTGTGCACGGTGCTCCCAGTGTGGGGTAACCGAGGGATATGGAGACTGGGACTGTGCACGGTGCTCCCAGTGTGGTCTAACAGGGATACGGGGACTGGAACTGTGCACGGTGCTCCCAGTGTGGTCTAACCGAGGGATAGGGAGACTGGAACTGTGCACGGTGCTCCCAGTGTGGGTCTAACCGAGGGATAGGGAGACTGGAACTGTGCACGGTGCTCCCAGTGTGGTCTAACCGATGGATACGGAGACTGGAACTGTGCACGGTGCTCCCAGTGTGGTCTAACCGAGGGATACGGAGACCGGAACTGTGCACGGTGCTCCCAGTGTGGTCTAACCGAGGGATACGGAGACCGGAACTGTGCACGGTGCTCCCAGTGTGGTCTAACCGAGGGATAGGGAGACTGGAACTGTGCACGGTGCTCCCAGTGTGGTCTAACCGAGGGATACGGAGACTGGAACTGTGCACGGTGCTCCCAGTGTGGTCTAACCGAGGGATACGGAGACTGGAACTGTGCACAGTGCTCCCAGTGTGGTCTAACCGAGCGATATGGAGACTGGAACTGTGCACAGTGCTCCCAGTGTGGTCTAACCGAGGGATACGGAGACCGGACCTGTGCACGGTGCTCCCAGTGTGGTCTAACCGAGGGATAGGGAGACTGGAACTGTGCACGGTGCTCCCAGTGTGGTCTAACCGAGGGATACGGAGACTGGAACTGTGCACGGTGCTCCCAGTGTGGTCTAACCGAGGTATAGGGAGACTGGAACTGTGCACGGTGCTCCCAGTGTGGTCTAACCGAGGGATAGGGTGACTGGAACTGTGCACGGTGCTCCCAGTGTGGTCTAACCGAGGGATAGGGAGACTGGAACTGTGCACGGTGCTCCCAGTGTGGGTCTAACCGAGGGATAGGGAGACCGGAACTGTGCACAGTGCTCCCAGTGTGGTCTAACCGAGGGATACGGAGACTGGAACTGTGCACGGTGCTCCCAGTGTGGTCTAACCGAGGGATACGGAGACCGGAACTGTGCACGGTGCTCCCAGTGTGGGTCTAACCGAGGGATACGGAGACTGGAACTGGGCACGGTGTTCCCAGTGTGGGTCTAACCGAGGGATAGGGAGACCGGAACTGTGCATGGTGCTCCCAGTGTGGTCTAACCGAGGGATACGGAGACTGGAACTGTGCACGGTGCTCCCAGTGTGGTCTAACCGAGGGATACGGAGACTGGAACTGTGCACGGTGCTCCCAGTGTGGTCTAACCGAGGGATACGGAGACTGGAACTGTGCACGGTGCTCCCAGTGTGGTCTAACCGAGGGATAGGGAGACTGGAACTGTGCACGGTGCTCCCAGCGTGGTCTAACCGAGGGATACGGAGACTGGAACTGTGCACGGTGCTCCCAGTGTGGTCTAACCGAGGGATACGGAGACTGGAACTGTGCACAGTGCTCCCAGTGTGGTCTAACCGAGGGATACGGAGACCGGAACTGTGCACCGTGCTCCCAGTGTGGTCTAACCGCGGGATACAGAGACTGGAAATGTGCACGGTGCTCCCAGTGTGGTCTAACCGTGGGATACGGAGACTGGAACTGTGCACAGTGCTCCCAGTGTGGTCTAACCGAGGGATACGGAGACTGGAACTGTGCACCGTGCTCCCAGTGTGGTCTAACCGAGGGATACGGAGACTGGAACTGTGCACCGTGCTCCCAGTGTGGTCTTACCGAGGGATACGGAGACCGGAACTGTGCACAGTGCTCCCAGTGTGGTCTAACCGATGGATACAGAGACTGGAACTGTGCACGGTGCTCCCAGTGTGGGTCTAACCGAGGGATAGGGAGACTGGAACTGTGCACGGTGCTCCCAGTGTGGTCTAACCGAGGGATACGGAGACTGGAACTGTGCACGGTGCTCCCAGTGTGGGTCTGACCGATGGATACAGAGACTGGAACTGTGCACGGTGCTCCCAGTGTGGTCTAACCGAGGGATAGGGAGACTGGAACTGTGCACGGTGCTCCCAGTGTGGGTCTAACCGAGGGATAGGGAGACTGGAACTGTGCACGGTGCTCCCAGTGTGGTCTAACTGAGGGATAGGGAGACTGGAACTGTGCACGGTGCTCCCAGTGTGGTCTAACCGAGGGATACAGAGACTGGAACTGTGCACGGTGCTCCCGGTGTGGGTCTAACCGAGGGATACGGAGACTGGAACTGTGCACGGTGCTCAGTGTGGTCTAACCGAGGGATACGGAGACCGGAACTGTGCACGGTGCTCCCAGTGTGGTCTAACCGAGGGATACGGAGACCGGAACTGTGCACGGTGCTCCCAGTGTGGGTCTAACCGAGGGATAGGGAGACTGGAACTGTGCACGGTGCTCCCAGTGTGGGGTAACCGAGGGATAGGGAGACTGGAACTGTGCACGGTGCTCCCAGTGTGGTCTAACCGAGGGATACGGGGACTGGAACTGTGCACGGTGCTCCCAGTGTGGTCTACCCGAGGGATACGGAGACTGGAACTGTGCACGGTGCTCCCAGTGTGGTCTAACCGAGGGATAGGGAGACTGGAACTGTGCACGGTGCTCCCAGTGTGGTCTAACCGATGGATACGGAGACTGGAACTGTGCACGGTGCTCCCAGTGTGGTCTAACCGAGGGATACGGAGACCGGAACTGTGCACGGTGCTCCCAGTGTGGTCTAACCGAGGGATAGGGAGACTGGAACTGTGCACGGTGCTCCCAGTGTGGTCTAACCGAGGGATAGGGAGACTGG
>NW_027591410.1:75000-85000 GCF_964213995.1 Mustelus asterias | reverse complement strand
CTCTCTCTACACTGTCCCCCATCAAACACTCCCAGGACAGGAACAGCACGGGGTTAGATACAGAGTAAAGCTCCCTCTACACTGTCCCCATTAAACACTCCCAGGACAGGTACAGCACGGGGTTAGATACAGAGTAATTCTCCCTCTACACTGTCCCCATCAAACACTCCCAGGACAGGTACAGCACGGGGTTAGATACAGAGTAAAGCCCCCTCTACACTGTCCCCCATCAAACACTCCCAGGACAGGTACAGCACGGGGTTAGATACAGAGCGATCGATGACCTCCCGTGGTTCTGTACTGACCCGTCGAGCTTTGCTTTGGTACTTGACGGCTTTCTTTGTGTCCGAGACAGCTCTCTCCACATAGTCGACGGAATGGTCCACGTTGTATTCAATCCGGTCAATCATCTCTCCCTGTCAGTTTCGGGATGGCGGTGGGCGGACGGGACGGGGTTTGGAGAGGGTTTGGGTTAAGAGGGAGGTGGTGGGGACAGGAGAGACACAGTTAGACACAACGCTTGTGAGACCGGACCCTACGATCGGGCCCCACACCCTCCCCGGCCCACCTCTCTATGGGTCCCTCTCAATCCAATATTTCCCACTCCCCCCCCCCCCTCCCACACCCTCACCCACCGTCTGGTCCAGGGGCTGAGAGGATCGTGTGTCCGTTGCCCCCCCTCATTGGGGTAGCTGATGGGGCAAGTTGGGACGGTGAGGATACCGGCTGGTGAAATTGTCCAAATTCACCAGTAGGCCTGAAATGAAGCCTGGGCCTCAATTTCCTTCTCTCTCCGTGTGCCCCGGAGCCTCTCAAGCCCACACTGGCCGGTGAGATTGGCTAAATTTAGCACAAGGCCCAAAATGAAGCCTGGGCCTCAATATCCAGGCCCTCCCTGTGCGAATGTGAGCTCTGAGTCCCACGCTGGCTGGTGAGGGTGACCAAATTCTGAATTCGGCACGAAATGAAGCCTGGGCCTCAATTTCCCACCCTCCCTTTGTGCAAATGGAGCCTCTTCAAGCGCAGAAGGGCCTGTGAGATTGGCTAAATTTAGCACTAGGCCCGGAATGAATCCTGGGCCTCAATTTCCCGCTTTTTCCTGTGTGCGTATGGAGCCCCTCAAGCGCAGAGGGGCCAATGCGATTGGCTGATTTAGGCCTGGAATGAAGCCTGGGCCTCAATTTCCCGTTCTCCCGCTGTGCCTACGGCGCCTCTCACGCCCAGGAGGGGTGGTGACGTGGCTAAAATAGCGCGAGGCCCAGAATGAAGCCTGGGCCTCAGTTTCCTGCTCTCCCCAAGTGGTCGTTGGGCTTCTCAAACCCAGAAGGGCCGGTTAGAGTCATAGAGTCATAGAGGTTTACAGCATGGAAACAGGCCCTTCGGCCCAACTTGTCCATGCCGCCCCTTTTTTAAAAAAACCCCTAAGCTAATCCCAATTGCCCGCATTTGGCCCATATCCCTCTATATCCATCGTACCCATGTAACTATCTAAATGCTTTTTAAAAGACAAAATTGTACCCGCCTCTACTACTGCCTCTGGCAGCTCGTTCCAGACACTCACCACCCTCTGTGTGAAAAAACTGCCCCTCTGGACCCTTTTGTATCTCTCCCCACTCACCTTAAACCTATGCCCTCTAGTTTTAGACTCCCCTACCTTTAGGAAAAAATATTGACTATCTAGCTGATCTCATTATTTTATAGACCTCTATAAGATCACCCCTCAGCCTCCTACGCTCCAGAGAAAAAAGTCCCAGTCTATCCAGCCTCTCCCTATAACTCAAACCATCAAGTCCCCGTAGCATCCTAATAAATCTTTTCTGCACTCTTTCTAGTTTAATAATATCCTTTCTATAATAGGGTGACCAGAACTGCACACAGTATTCCAAGTGTGGCCTTACCAATGTCTTGTACAACTTCAACAAGACGTCCCAACTCCTGTATTCAATGTTCTGACCGATGAAACCAAGCATGCCGAATGCCTTCTTCACCACTCTGTCCACCTGTGACTCCACTTTCAAGGAGCTATGAACCTGTACCCCGAGATCTCTTTGTTCTGTAACTCTCCCCAACGCCCGACCATTAACTGAGTAAGTCCTGCCCTGGTTCAATCTACCAAAATGCATCACTTCACATTTATCTAAATTAAACTCCATCTGCCATTCGTCAGCCCAGTGGCCCAATTGATCAAGATCCCGTTGCAATTGGAGATAACTTTCTTCACTGTCCACTATACCACCAATCTTGGTGTCATCTGCAAACTTACTAACCATGCCCCCTATATTCTCATCCAAATCATTAATATAAATGACAAATAACAGTGGGTCCAGCACTGATCCCTGAGGCACACCGCTGGTCACAGGTCTCCAGTTTGAAAAACAACTCTCTACAACCACCCTCTGGCTTCTGTCAAGAAGCCAATTTTGTATCCATTTAGATACCTCACCCTGGATCCCGTGAGATTTAACTTTATGCAACAACCTACCATGCGGTACCTTGTCAAAGGCCTTGCTAAAGTCCATGTAGACAACATCAACTGCACTGCCCTCATCGACCTTCTTGGTTACCCCTTCAAAAAACTCAATCAAATTTGTGAGACATGATTTTCCACTCACAAAGCCATGCTGACTGTCCCTAATCAGTCCTTGCATCTCTAAATGCCTGCAGATCCTGTCTCTCAAAATACCTTCCAACAACTTACCCACCACAGATGTGAGGCTCACCGGCCTGTAGTTCCCAGGCTTTTCCCTGCAGCCCTTTTTAAACAAAGGCACCACATTTGCCACTCTCCAATCTTCAGGCACCTCACCCGTGACTATCGATGATTCAAATATCTCGGCTGGGGGTCCCGCAATTTCATCCCTAGCCTCCCACAGTGTCCTGGGATAAACTTCATCAGGTCCCGGGGATTTAACTAACTTGATGCGCTTTAAGACTTCCAGCACCTCCTTCTCTGTAATATGTACTCCTCAAGACATCACTATTTATTTCCCCAAGTTCCCTAACATCCAGGCTTTTCTCAACAGTAAATACTGATGAGAAATATTCATTTAGGATCTCGCCCATCTCTTGTGGATCAGCACATAGATGACCTTGTTGATCCTTAAGAGGCCCTACTCTCTATGAGTGACTAATTTAGGCCTAGACCCGGAATGAAACCTGGGCCTCAATTTCACGCTCTCCCCGTGTGCTAATGGGGCCTCACAAGCCCAGGAGGACCGGTTGGGGCAACTAATTTAGCCTTAGGCCCGGAATAAAGCTAAGGCCTCAATTTCCAGCTCCCCCAATGTGTGGATGGTGGGGTTCTCAATCACACACTGGCCGGTGAGATTGGCTAAATTTAGCACTAGGCCCGGAATGAAGCCTGGGCCTTTCCCAGCGGCCCGGCTGGGGGTGGGGGGAGGGGTAAGTTCTCACCTGGCTCTCCACGAGCATCGCCATGTCGACGAACATGTCGTGAAGTTCCCGAATGCTGTTCTCCAGTTTGATAATCTCGGTGTGTCGCGTCTCGATCTCGTTCAGGGCTTGCTTGGTGATCTTGGAGTCCATGGTGATCTGCGGGGATGGAGTGGCGGGGGGCGGGGGGGTAGGGAGAGAGGGAGAGGGGGGGGGGGGAAGATGGGGGGGGAGGGAGAGAGGGAGAGGGAGAGAGGGGGGAAAGAGGAGGGGAAGGAGAGAGGAAGATGGAGATGTTACCAAGAGAAGGAAAGGGCATTCAAAAAGGTCGGGGTGACGCCTAACAGCTCCCCCACCCCCGACCAAGCTCCCTGCACATCCCCCCTTCACCCATCATCGTGTCCCCCGCACTCGCTCTCCCCCCTTGGCACGGCAACACAAATTTAATCTCGTCCAGCCCCTCCCACTTTCCCTATCTCTGTAACCTTCTCCAGACCCGACACCCTTCCCTATCTCTGTAATCTTCTCCAGACCCGACACCCCTCCCTATCTCTGTAACCTCCTCTAGCCCCTACACCCCTTCCTATCTCTGTAACCTTCTCCAGATCCTACAACCCTCCCTATCTCTGAAACCTCCTCCAGCCCCCTACACCCCTCCCTATCTCTGTAACCTCCTCCAGCCCCTACACTCCCTCCCTATCTCTGTAACCCCCTCCAGCCCCTACACCCCCTCCCTGTCTCTGTAACCTCCTCCAGCCCCAACACCCCCTCCCTATCTCTGTAACCTCCTCCAGCCCCAACACCCCCTCCCTATCTCTGTAACCTCCTCCAGCCCCTACACCCCCTCCCTGTCTCTGTAACCTCCTCCAGCCCCCTACACTCCCTCCCTATCTCTGTAACCCCCTCCAGCCCCTACACTCCCTCCCTATCTCTGTAACCCCCTCCAGCCCCTACACTCCCTCCCTATCTCTGTAACCTCCTCCAGCCCCTACACCCCCTCCCTGTCTCTGTAACCTCCTCCAGCCCCTACACCCCCTCCCTATCTCTGTAACCTCCTCCAGTCCCTACACCCCCTCCCTATCTCTGTAACCTCCTCCAGCCCCTACGCCCCTCCCTATCTCTGTAACCTCCTCCAGCCCCTACACCCCTCCCTATCTCTGTAACCTTCTCCAGCCCCTACATCCCCTCCCTATCTCTGTAACCTCCTCCAGCCCCTACACCCCTCCCTATCTCTGTAACCTCCTCCAGCCCCTACATCCCCTCCCTATCTCTGTAACCTCCTCCAGCCCCTACACCCCCTCCCTATCTCTGTAACCCCCTCCAGCCCCTACACCCCCTCCCTATCTCTGTAACCTCCTCCAGCCCCTACACCCCCTCCCTATCTCTGTAACCTCCTCCAGACCCTACACCCCTCCCTATCTCTGTAACCTCCTCCAGCCCCTACACCCCTCCCTATCTCTGTAACCTCCTCCAGCCCCTACATCCCCTCCCTATCTCTGTAACCTCCTCCAGCCCCTACACCCCCTCCCTATCTCTGTAACCCCCTCCAGCCCCTACACCCCCTCCCTATCTCTGTAACCTCCTCCAGCCGCTACACCCCCTCCCTATCTCTGTAACCTCCTCCAACCCCTACACCCCCTCCCTATCTCTGTAACCCCCTCCAGCCCCTACACCCCTCCCTATCTCTGTAACCCCCTCCAGCCCCTACACCCCTCCCTATCTCTGTAACCTCCTCCAGCCCCTACACCCCCTCCCTATCTCTGTAACCCCCTCCAGCCCCTACATCCCCTCCCTATCTCTGTAACCCCCTCCAGCCCCTACACCCCCTCCCTATCTCTGTAACCCCCTCCAGCCCCTACACCCCCTCCCTATCTCTGTAACCTCCTCCAGCCCCTACACCCCCTCCCTATCTCTGTAACCTCCTCCAGTCCCTACACTCCCTCCCTATCTCTGTAACCTCCTCCAGCCCCCTACACCCCCTCCCTATCTCTGTAACCTCCTCCGCCCCCTACACCCCCTCCCTATCTCTGTAACCTCCTCCAGCCCCTACATCCCCTCCCTATCTCTGTAACCTCCTCCAGCCTCTACACCCCCTCCCTATCTCTGTAACCTCCTCCAGCCCCTACACCCTCTCCCTATCTCTGTAACCTCCTCCAGCCCCCTACACCCCTCCCTATCTCTGTAACCTCCTCCAGCCCCTACACCCCTCCCTATCTCTGTAACCTCCTCCAGCCCCTACACCCCCTCCCTATCTCTGTAACCTCCTCCAGCCCCTACACCCCCTCCCTATCTCTGTAACCCCCTCCAGCCCCCTACACCCCCTCCCTATCTCTGTAACCTCCTCCAGCCCCTACACCCCCTCCCTATCTCTGTAACCTCCTCCAGCCCCTACACCCCCTCCCTATCTCTGTAACCCCCTCCAGCCCCCTACACCCCCTCCCTATCTCTGTAACCTCCTCCAGCCCCCTACACCCTCTCCCTATCTCTGCAACCTCCTCCAGCCCCTACACCCCCTCCCTATCTCTGTAACCTCCTCCAGCCCCTACACCCCCTCCCTATCTCTGTAACCTCCTCCAGCCCCTACACCCCCTCCCTATCTCTGTAACCTCCTCCAGCCCCTACACCCCCTCCCTATCTCTGTAACCTCCTCCATACCGTACACCCTCTCCCTATCTCTGCAACCTCCTCCAGCCCCTACACCCCCTCCCTATCTCTGTAACCTCCTCCAGCCCCTACACCCCCTCCCTATCTCTGTAACCTCCTCCAGCCCCTACACCCCTCCCTATCTCTGTAACCTCCTCCAGCCCCTACACCCCCTCCCTATCTCTGTAACCTCCTCCAGCCCCTACACCCCCTCCCTATCTCTGTAACCTCCTCCAGCCCCTACACCCCTCCCTATCTCTGTAACCTCCTCCAGCCCCTACACCCCTCCCTGTCTCTGTAACCTCCTCCAGCCCCTACACCCCTCCCTATCTCTGTAACCTCCTCCAGCCCCTACACCCCTCCCTATCTCTGTAACCTCCTACGACCCTGCGAGATCTCGGCCCTGCTCCAATTCCGGCCTCTCGAGCATCCCCCGATTCCCATCGCTCCGCCATTGGCGGCCGTGCCTTCAGCTGCCTCGGGGGCCCCAAGCTCTGGAATCCCCTCCCTGAACCTCCCCACCTCTCTCTTTGTCACTGCTTCTCTCACTCTCTTACTGTCTCAGGGGGTCCCTGATGGAGAGACTCCCTCTTTAACAGGGGAGTCCCTGACGGAGAGACTCTCTCTTTAACAAGTGTCCCTGACGGAGAGACTCCCTCTTTAACAGGGGAGTCCCTGACGGAGAGACTCTCTCTTTAACAAGTGTCCCTGGCGGAGAGACTCCCTCTTTAACAGGGGTCTCTGATGGAGAGATTCCCTCTTTAACAGGGGAGTCCCTGACAGAGAGACTCCCTCTTGAACAGGGGAGTCCCTGACGGAGAGACTCCCTCTTTAACAGGAGAGTCCCTGACGGAGAGACTCCCTCTTTAACAGGGGAGTCCCTGACGGAGAGACTCTCTCTTTAACAGGGGAGTCCCTGACGGAGAGACTCCCTCTTTAACAGGGGTGTCCCTGACGGAGAGACTCCCTCTTTAACAGGGGAGTCCCTGACGGAGAGACTCTCTCTTTAACAAGTGTCCCTGACGGAGAGACTCCCTCTTTAACAGGGATCCCTGACGGAGAGACTCCCTCTTTAACAGGGGAGTCCCTGATGGAGAGACTCCCTCTTTAACAGGGGAGTCCCTGACGGAGAGACTCTCTCTTTAACAAGTGTCCCTGACGGAGAGACTCCCTCTTTAACAGGGATCCCTGATGGAGAGACTCCCTCTTTAACAGGGGTCTCTGATGGAGAGATTCCCTCTTTAATAAGTGTCCCTGACGGAGAGACTCCCTCTTTAACAGGGGTCTCTGATGGAGAGACTCCCTCTTTAACAGGAGTCCCTGACGGAGAGACTCTCTCTTTAACAGGAGTCCCTGACGGAGAGACTCCCTCTTTAACAGGAGTCCCTGACGGAGAGACTCTCTCTTTAACAAGTGTCCCTGGCGGAGAGACTCCCTCTTTAACAGGAGTCCCTGACAGAGAGACTCCCTCTTTAACAGGGGTCCCTGATGGAGAGACTCCCTCTTTAACAGGGGTCCCTGACGGAGAGACTCCCTCTTTAACAGGAGTCCCTGACGGAGAGACTCTCTCTCTAACAGGAGAGTGAGTCCCTGACAGAGAGACTCCCTCTTTAACAGGGGTCCCTGACGGAGAGACTCCCTCTTTAACAGGGGTCCCTGACGGAGAGACTCCCTCTTTACCAGGGGTCTCTGACAGAGAGACTCCCTCTTTAACAGGAGTCCCTGACGGAGAGACTCTCTCTTTAACAGGAGAGTGAGTCCCTGACGGAGAGACTCCCTCTTTAACAGGGGTCCCTGACGGAGAGACTCCCTCTTTAACAGGAGTCACTGACAGAGAGACTCCCTCTTTAACAGGAGTCACTGACAGAGAGACTCCCTCTTTAATAGGAGTCCCTGACAGTGAGACTCCCTCTTTAACAGGGGAGTCCCTGATGGAGAGACACCCTCTTTAACAGGAGTCCCTGACAGTGAGACTCCCTCTTTAACAGGGGAGTCCCTGATGGAGAGACTCCCTCTTTAACAGGAGTCCCTGACAGAGAGACTCCCTCTTTAAAAGGGAGTCCCTGAGGGAGAGGCTCCCTCTTTAACAAGAGTCCCTGACAGAGAGACTCCCTCATTAACAGGAGTCCCTGACAGAGAGACTCCCTCTTTAACAGGGGAGTCTCTGACGGAGAGACTTTTTGACACAGAGAAGGAAACTCACATCATCGGTGAAGATGGCTAATTTGCCGCTTTCCAACATGTCTTCCAGTTCCTCGTTAGTGGTGGTCCGTCCAGCTGTGGGGGGGAGGGCACAGAGAGAGATCGAGTCAGTGTCTGTGACCAGGGATCGGGGAGGGATGTCCGCACCCCGGGACTGTGACCAGCCCGTCACTACTCACTGATTTCCAGCTGCCTCTGTATCCTGTCCTTGCAGCGATCCCGATATTTGGATTGAGTTGCATTATATTCCGTCATAACTTCCACAAACTTACGCGAAAGCGTGGAATGCTGCAGAGAGAGAGAGAGAGAGCGGTTAACTCCAAACCCACTCACACCCGGACCCAGAGGGGGAAAGGACAGTGTATCTAACGCACTGTGACACCCGGTCCCAGAGGGGGAAAGGACAGTGTATCTAACGCACTGTGACACCCGGTCCCAGAGGGGGAAAGGACAGTGTATCTAACGCACTGTGACACCCGGTCCCAGAGGGGGGAAAGGACAGTGTATCTAACGCACTGTGACACCCGGTCCCAGAGGGGGAAAGGACAGTGTATCTAACGCACTGTGACACCCGGTCCCAGAGGGGGAAAGGACAGTGTATCGAACGCACTGTGACACCCGGTCCCAGAGGGGGAAAGGACAGTGTATCTAACGCACTGTGACACCCGGTCCCAGAGGGGGAAAGGACAGTGTATCTAACGCACTGTGACACCCGGTCCCAGAGGGGGAAAGGACAGTGTATCGAACGCACTGTGACACCCGGTCCCAGAGGGGGAAAGGACAGTGTATCTAACGCACTGTGACACCCGGTCCCAGAGGGGGGAAAGGACAGTGTATCTAACGCACTGTGACACCCGGTCCCAGAGGGGGAAAGGACAGTGTATCTAACGCACTGGGACACCCGGTCCCAGAGGGAGAAAGGACAGTGTATCTAACGCACTGTGACACCCGGTCCCAGAGGGGGGAAAGGACAGTGTATCTAACGCACTGTGACACCCGGTCCCAGAGGGGGAAAGGACAGTGTATCTAACGCACTGTGACACCCGGTCCCAGAGGGGGAAAGGACAGTGTATCTAACGCACTGGGACACCCGGTCCCAGAGGGGAAAGGACAGTGTATCTAACGCACTGTGACACCCGGTCCCAGAGGGGGAAAGGACAGTGTATCTAACGCACTGTGACACCCGGTCCCAGAGGGGGAAAGGACAGTGTATCTAACGCACTGTGACACCCGGTCCCAGAGGGGGAAAGGACAGTGTATCTAACGCACTGTGACACCCGGTCCCAGCGGGAAAGGACTGTGTATCTAACGCACTGTGACACCCGGTCCCAGAGGGGGAAAGGACAGTGTATCTAACGCAGTGTGACACCCGGTCCCAGAGGGGGAAAGGACAGTGTACCTAACGGACTGTGACACCCGGTCCCAGAGGGGGAAGGGACAGTGTATCTAACGCACTGTGATACCCGGTCCCAGAGGGTGAAGGGACAGTGTATCTAACGCACTGTGACACCCGGTCCCAGAGGGGGAAAGGACAGTGTATCGAACGCACTGTTACACCCGGTCCCAGAGGGGGAAAGGACAGTGTATCTAACGCACTGTGACACCCGGTCCCAGAGGGGGAAAGGACAGTGTATCTAACGCACTGTGACACCCGGTCCCAGAGGGGGAAAGGCCAGTGTATCTAACGCACTGTGACACCTGGTCCCAGAGGGGGGAAAGGACAGTGTATCTAACGCACTGTGACACCCGGTCCCAGAGGGGG